>NC_085092.1:2484665-2784665 GCF_963422355.1 Corticium candelabrum | reverse complement strand
TCTTTATCATCTAGTGCATGGTGATTACAGCTGCAGTGCAGAATATACTATTATTATATAACAACTCGTGGTTGACCAGACATGCATCCATAAAAAGTCAAACATCCTCATTTGGCTTGCAGCAGTGGCATATTTATTTTAATTGTTCTATAAATCTATATATTCACGAATATAAAGTATACATGCGTATTTTCATAAAGTAACTGTAAACATTATGTGTGTAACAGACGTTGCACAATAAGGAATTCGCAGAAGCACTCAACTCGTTACATTTTTTCTGCACCTACACCTATAGCATTAATTAATCTACATTTTAGAATATGCCAATACTTGCGAGTTGCAGCTATAATCACATCATATACTTGAACAAACACACACACAATCATCTGCATTACTAGACATCGAAATGGCCGCCCTTGCTACTGTAAATCCCCAAATTTTTGTATGTGACTATTTTCGTAGGGCTTTAGCTAACGGACAATTTTAGTATACGCTAGTAAAGCAATTGCTTCATTCCATGTGGGTCAGGCCGTCAATGTATGTCATTGATGAGTTCTAAGCTACAGCAAAGTGATATCCATGCTTGGCCCACAACTAAAGATAAAAATAACTACGACCACTACCAGGGGTGCCCAAGTTTGAAATGGTTGGCACTGCAAATGCAGCGCTAAAACGCACTTGGCGCTGGCCAAGTACTTTGACTCAATGGACACTCCCACGCATACTGGTAAAGTAGGCATCTAAGACTGGTAAAGTATGAAAGTATATATGACAGCCGTAGTCTGCATCTCAAGACCAGAGTCACCCAACCTCCTATTGCTTAGCCAGTAGGAGTTAATTGTTCCTCACTTTGATGTATTGACATACCTACACTGCACACTAGAATCAGTAATGGACGTGGCAAGTATTACTATGTACAACCTTGGCACTGCTCTGGCACTGCAAAATTGGTCTTGGCACTATGTGCGTTGCCATAGCGCCAGACAGGCGGCACCCTTGCACTACCAAAGAGCTGTGCCAAACTGAGGAGCATCTGGGATCCAACAAGAGGACCATGCAGTTGCAAATGATGGTGTGGAGAAATCTCTGAATCGAGATCACTCGGCAACTAAAAGCAAAAAGAGAGGACAATATCACGTCTATGACTCCAAGAACAATTGCCCAAGTCACTGAAGAATGTGTACTTACGAGAAAATGTGCTTGTCTGCAAAAACTGCTGACGTACAGAATCACAAAGTCAACAGTTCAATCAATCTGCAATGTGTATCGAAAAGAGTTACTAGTATCAAACCAATAGCCTGAGGAAATGGTACAACTAGCACAAAGGTCGCGGCAGACCCCTTTTTCATGGACCGGCATTTTGGTGGCCGAAAAAGTGAAGACTTACCATATTTCCGTGCATTTAGCTGTATGCCGGTTTGAGCTGGGGATCACCAGGGTGCCAGTATAACCCAGGGTATAGCGGCATGCCTGAGAAAGAGAGGCGATTGACTAACCTCCCTATAGACTGGACCCATATCTGTATCCGTTCTTAGATATTGATTGAACTAACATACATAAACACTAAGACGTATTTTCCTTATCTAGATGTAGGATATAAGTAACCCTGTAATGTTTGATTTCTCTGTCTTCATCCTCCTCCTCTTCATCGTCTTCCTCATATGTCAGGTCTATCTGCTCTTCTGCTTGTTTAAACCCAATCCTGTACAGACTGACGAGACACTACACATTCCCTGTCAACTTTCATTTTGTACACCGAGCTCGTCGTACTTGCATAGTAGCGCCAGCTTTTTATCGATTGTGTATGACTTTCTGCAACACTGCGAAGATCCATTCTTGGTACCTGCTGACTGTTCGACTTCTCTCTCTACTAGCCGGACTTCGGGAGAAGCTGAATTCTTTAGGTGAACGTCTGCCGCCGAATTTAATTATGGCACATGTGCAGTTGAATCCTCACCATTACCGGCATACACCTAATCGTGCGGAAATACAGTACTTGCATGCCTTGCAAGACAGCAGCTGCGTTGACAACCAAAGGGTAGTGTTGGGATGCGCATTGGAACTAATATCAACTGTCTGGTTCATCTTCATCTTCTGTTGTTAATGTAAGTCAGAGTAATTTCAAAAACAGTTAAACTTTTGAGTTGAGTAACATCATAACGTTGCAAACAGGACATGTTGTAAGTAGAGAATGTCATTTTGGTCTTCTGTCATTGTAAGCCAGAGTTTGTTCAGTTGAATCTTGCATGTGTTATTACATACATCGCTAGTGGTGATTCGGAATAACAGTTTGTTGTCCAAAAAATTTTGGTATGCATTTTAGTTTATTACATTAGAGCTGTACAATACGAAAATAAAACGCATAGAAAAATTTGTGGACTTACAGAATATGCCTGGAACTGATTGGTAAGTATGGTCGTTTGAACATGATTATGACTTGGTTGGACAAATGTCCAATCAAATGACCAACCGTTAATCCGGCACTGAGCTGTCTATTTGGTCGTGTAATTGTCTATCTGTCTGCTTCTTCTTGTATAAAAGTAAATACCTACGGTGTAATGATTATAGTTAGCTAATGTCAACTAACCTTTCTAGCCACAGCACAGACACAACTGGAATGCCTTTCTTGTCAGCCTTTTCTTTGACATGAGTTTTGCCATTCTGAAAAATCTGATGAGCAACACCAAATACAACCTTGTTAACTAGTTAAAAATGCAAAGCATTGTTGGGGCGAGCCTCGGTGAGAACAGACGGACCGGAGACACAGTGATTTGTCATCGTGAAGAACATGCACATATCGATATACAGCCTACGCTAACGTAAATTTCTTTATATAGTTTGGAGTTCCAGCCTGTTTGCATTCTCGTAGCAGTCCCGTGGCACACAACAATCAGTTGTAAACATCTTCCTCTCTTGATGTGTCACATAGAAATTTGATCTAGACACAAACCAATTCGTACACCTCCGCAACCATGCCAACACAGAACTCAAACCACCTTGTGGTGTGCTATGCTCACAAGCATTTAGTACACAGTTCGTAGATACTCTAGCAAAGAAATTCACCTGTAACTTGTTCGCTTCAAATCAGCCTACAAGTATATTTCATTCACAGCCGGATGTGGATGCTCGCGTTTGGACATTGTGGAGAATATGCACATATATAGGTAGAGCACTAATGTAAATCTTTGAAATAGTGACGTGTTCTCACATCTAGCTGCATTTTTGGCCGCAGTCATCAAGCCATCTCTAGAAGCTCGAGCCTGTTTGCACATTCTCTTATTAATAGTCCCGTGGAACTGGCGTGCAGCAACCTGGAGAGCCGTACAGCTATTACATTTACACCTGTATTGTCACATAACAAACCATCATGTCTGTGATTGCCTCAAAATCAACGTTATTTCCAGCCTGTCGGTCGCACGTACGTACGCCTAGGTATGTACCATCAAACACATCTCAACACAGTACAGCACAGGTTCTCGCCAAGGCTCGCCCCAATTAACTTAAGAAAGAAACAATTACAAACCACATGAGTGATGTCAGATGTGAACCTGCTCACAGCCTACAGACATAAAAATAAAACATTTCAATTTTGGATTCGGAAACAGTCACCTGAAGGAAACTTTGACACCACTTTAGCGCATTAATGTATCAATAATTCCATCAGTGCTGTGTGTCCTCTTTCACCGTCTGTCAGCGTGTTTGTCTGGCCATCTACTAGTACTTTAAAGGAGCACTTCACCGATTGACGTATGCGCATTAGCTAATCGTTTCTGGTCTTTTTCAAGTTGGGAAGTTTGGTGCTATCTCAGAGCAAACTCGATACCTAAGCATTATGATAGCGCAAGAAAACAAAATCGTAAGAAACAATTTCTTCAAATAAAGTCCATTATGTGTAGGTTTCGTTTTACCGCTTCGTGTAAACTTTGATATTTGTATAGGCGAAAGTAAAATGTGCTATCACGTCACTGACTAACATTCAACCGATGGCGAAAAGCACATATACACTGATGGTTCGGCTATGGAATGAAGGGACTTTGTCACGTGATTAATGCGGTGACGCACGTTTCCGTGTGTTTTTCGCATCACTTAAGCCCTTTTGTACTGTAGTATGGCCTCCATTAGTAGAAAGAAACACAGAGAAAGGTGCAAAAGACCGAGCGATTGCAAGTCGCTCAAGACGATCATGTGGAGTCTACAACGTACAAACGACTGAGTCAGTTATGAACTGTAACTTGTTCTCTTTCACGGTCAGAGTCGCGTGAAGCATCTAGACCTGTCTCTTGTGTGCTATAGTAGTTGGCCTTGGAAAGCAAGACCAAAACAATGCACCGCGCAACACAAAAACCGTTCTGTCCGCCCAATGCCTTAATGTACGTTAACGTCTACTGGGCGTGCGTCAATCAGTGAAGTGCCCCTTTATAGCCTCCTTCATCCACACAAATTAGATGTGATTTCAAGTTAATGGAACACTGGTTACCATAGTATTGTAAAACCAAATATAAGGTTATTAAAAATAGGTAATTCCCGTAAAGGAACACAGTTATGGTTCCCTCAAACTCAAGTGTGGACACCAAAATGCTCAACTTGAATTGCCGAATTCAAATTTCTCCCCAATAAGTAAAGCTTCAATCAAAGACTCTTTATGAATAATTAATCAGCAAAATAGGCACTCCAAATCTCACCAGTTACCATTTCTGGATCTTTGTATGTGTTTTCGACAATAGTTCAGCACATGACACTATAGCTCAACACATGACATTCTATGCTTCTCTCGTTGCATGATTTCGTTTAGAAGCCATAGTGGTGCACAGAAAAAGCTGGATGACCTCATAAAAAATGAACGCACATTTCAGATCTGCAAGGCCCAAAACCCCTCAACGTACTCTAGCAACTTTGCGCTCACAAACTCTTCCTTCGCATCTCGCACTAGTGCAGTTCCTGCTGCAACTTGCATCTCACAATCTCCTACTGCACCAATTGCAATACAAAAGTAGCTTACAAATCAAAATATGAAGTGCAACAAAAGACTATACCATGGCTCAGCTAGATCTACTTCCGCTTCTTCATCAGATTCGTCTGACAACATCATTTCATCTCTTGGGAATGCCATAGATCCTCCGTTCGGTCTTACTATATGTAATCTATAGGTAATCTATAGCAAGGTTAAAGAAATCTGCATGAGAAAGTAGTGTTAACAATCATGGACAAAATCGTGACCGTGTTCCTTTAAGACCCTACATGTGTTCAACCTTTCTCCAAAAGACTCGTTAAACTTTTACTCCAAAAAGAGATCAAAGTAGTAAGTTAGTGTGAACCTGGTTTGAGCAACGAAGTGTCCTGCCTGCCTATTTGTCCTTCACTGAGTCAGTGTAGCAAATAAAAGACAGTAAAATTAGTTACAGATAAGTTACCAAGACTGCATATCAACAAAATTTCACTATTGATAAATTTTGCTTTTTCCTACTAAGCAATGTCAGATTTTCATTTTCTCGTATGCAAATGAGGAGCATAGAGTGACACTGATACTGTAATAGGGCACGTTCGATTTGCAGTTCTAAATTGAAATTGAGGATGCGTTGCTACTATTGAAACTGACAAAACCAGAACTAAATCGAACAAAAAATCTGCTTTGTAAAATGAAACTGCTAGGACATGCGCATTGAGATTTCAATGCATAAGCTAAAGTAATGTAATACGGCTTCATCAGCCAACAGTGCCTCTTTTGTTGACCTTGTGATAGATGCTAGTTTTCTTCAAACAGAGTGATAGAGCGCACGAAACTACAGTCTGCGTCATAATTATACCGACACTGCTGTCAAAACATACTGGGACTTTTAGATTGTAAATTTTTCTTAGACAATAAGTGAAATCTTTCAATTGTGACAGTACTAGATGTTCGTCTCCGACGGCTGAACTCGACCAGTTCGTCGCATTTCACGACGATTGGAGACCGGCGTCGTGTCGATCGGCGCATTACAGACATGTGGACAGAGGGAAGTGGGCGTTCCCAAGCGTTATGCATCTTACACACTCCAGACAGCACAGTTTAGACTCTACGCAAACATACAACGTCATGATCTATTCGTGGAGAATGAAGCCTCTTCCGGAATGAAGACGCATCTTCCGTAACATACATTAAATGTACGGACGCACGAACACGTGGCCCAGTGAGCCGGCTTAAAACCTCTGACTGCAGCGGCCGCATCTTGCACTCTACTCTAGACCAGATAGCCTAGGCAATGGCTGGTGAGCATACGTCACATTCGCATACTCGGTCAATTGAACAAACAAACTCCAGCGCATCTCATTTCAGACCGCCAAAGTCTCGTTTCTGGCTGTCAGAGTCAGTCCGGGCGAAATCGGACTCAACCGTTCATCTCTGACTTGCGATCTCGACCCTTCCGCTGCATTTCGCGACGATCCGAGACCGGCGTCGTGTCGATCGACGCGTTACAGACATGTGGACAGACAGAAGTGGGCGTTCCGGAGCGTTCGCGTATTATATAGTATAAGATAATTGATATATATATATATATATATATATATATGTATAATATTCCCCACCAACTAGCTAATTAAGTGTCCGCATAATGGAGGAGTTTGCGAGTGACAGCTGCGTTCGTAGCCATCACATTTCCCAAACTAATTACTGGTCTCCAACTACTGTATTAATGAAGAATTGCTGTGTCAGTGCAAACAATGTATCCCACACGACTCCTCTTGCTTCATCAATAGCTTCAGTATCACAGCCTCATTCTCATGTTTAACCTCTCTGCTAGACAAGGTAGGCACAACAGACAGCAAGCAGGGGTTGCCATCTCGTGGTCTCATCCACGTGTAGCGCCCCATGCCTGATCCACGTGTGTGATGACGTCAACATATCCTGGTGGCCAAATTAATGACGGATTTTATATTCGCGCTCGCTGAAAAATCCACCAGTCTGCCAAAATAAATTCTCCGCCAATATTTCATCTTATACGGCATCTCATGACAACAGGGTGGGGCTCATCCTTGTGACAAGTGTAATTAGTAATAGCAATGTACAAGTGACTTGTTAGAGTTAACCCACAGCTGGATTGGGTGGGAAGTACACCTCCCAAAGTACTTGGACTACCCAATCTCGATCAGTGCTCTTCCAATACAGTGCACGGAACAACCCGTAGTCTATCTTTCAAAAGTACCCGGATAATCCCAAAGAGCAAAACATCAGCGAAAATGATCAGTTGTCTCGACTTTATAGCTGTTATCGAACGTGAATGCTCACGCTGGGTTACTTGCATTGCTATGGCAAGATTTCACGACAAGGACCCCTTTAGGTGTTCAACGTTCTCTTCCCGACGTAACTACGTTCAGCTACAGGTACGATAGAGTAAATGTGCTCGTACAACGTTGTACAACTTGTCAGAGTGCTTGTACAACTATTGCTGACTGAAATATGCGGAACAAGGAGTACGGGTAAGCATCAGGCAAAGATCAAAAGCCTAAGTCCCGCCTACTACCATCAGCCCCGCCTACTGTTTGTCACAAGACCTGACCTGAGTCAACAAAACTCGTATTTCATGCAACCGATAGACACCCTCACAAGCAACGATTTGGTGCTGCTCTTGCAAAGTGTAAAGAAAAACATCAATGCAATAGCATGAGGGAAACAAATTGCCTTCTAGCGGTGGAGCTAATTGCACAGGAAGTTCAAAAGTTGGCTCCCGACCAGCAAGGCGCAAAACCATCTAGACCTAAATCGTCTTGCCTGTACCCTAGACGACAATAAATCGCCTCCAAAACAATCAATGCACACCTGAAGGCCTGAAGATTCATACAAAAGTGCCCGTACTTCGTAGTGAATGTACTTACAGCACACTGTGCATTTCAAGATCAGCCATTTCCGCCCGTTTCATCTTCCGCTCCTGTGCAATAGAAATCACGAGACCAACGCAAACTGCTGTTAGCAATCGACTAAGATACACTGCATCCTATGCTGATCGAAACAGGGTAGCTGGTCATCTTGTTTCCTGGGACGAAATTCACGAAGTGAGGCGCCATGGCGGTGACAGCATCAAAGCGCGTCCACTTCCGTCCCTCTCCTACAAGAACTCGTCCTCTGTTGCATCCTACCTATCGTTGAAATTATGCTCCAAACCTTCTTTTCACTACACGTTGCGACAATGGAGAAGAAAAACCTCTGGTGGCTACACAGATTATCAGTAAAGTAGTTGACATATCAAGCACCCAAATACGGGACATTGTAACACAAAGAGATGCATATAATCCGGGTCTTGTTTTGAAAGATAACGCGTGGGCTGTTTCCGTAGACTGATAAGAAAGCAACTGCATTTCAAAGTGCACATGTTGCCATTTTTTAAATTTTACCCTTGCAAGGAAGTGGTAAAAATAGGCAAAATCAATTCAACTAAGTCACTTACAAATTTCGTGAATATATAGCAACCAAACGTATGAGAAAGACAAACGTAGATAGCTGCCTCCTTCTTGTCAAGACAGTCGCTACCTACCTCTACACATCCCATAAAGCAGCCAAAGATGGTCCTAAACTCCTAAGACATTAACACCTAAACACCTACTTTGCCTCCCAGCTTCTCGACCTCTCGAGCAATGCCCCGGAAACGATTTTCACATTGACCACGAACGTCCACCAGTGCTACAACTCCTACAAATGACAAATCAAAATATCTTAAACAGCCACCAACCATTTACATATGACATGAGATGAATGCAGAATTACTTGCCTGACTACCATAATAAACAATGCACAATCATGTCTATCAGTTGTGATAACATATAATCTAACAGTTATTATTCATGAAGTTGAACCATCCTGAAGAAAAGTTTAGATTTTAGTACTAAACAGATCGTCTGCCATCACGTCAGCTTAATACAGTGTAAATTATAACAGTACAAACTTCAAGTCTTCTAGTCTTTGAAAAGATAATTGTCACTAGAAACTCATGACACATCAAAGTGCTCTGAAGACACAATAAGCCTAGCTTGTGACAACAAACCTCTATGTGGTCTTCAAGACTGTGCCAATTCTATTAGAACAGTAACAGCAGAAGTCCACAGAACACGCCTTTTCAGGTGAATACACAATCATTACTAATTAACAAAAGAACAATAGGTATTTCTAACATGCAAAACACAATGTGGCAAGTGCCAAGGAACATTTGTGTTCATGCAGAAATGATCACTGTAAATTAACCTTCCCAGTTGCCTGGCCTTCCAAATATTTACAAAACTGAACACATTGAACACTAGTTAATTCAGTAGTGTAATTATTAGAGCAATAAATAAAGAATGACACTGAACTACGTGTCCTGAAAATGGAGAACAACACAACGGTTTGTAATCCGAAGCAGAAACGCAGAAAGAGAAAACCTCAACCCTAACAAAACTCGTACCATTCAACGGTGCTGCGACTGGCTGAGTGCAAAGCACAACCTCGTCGTCGTTCTCTGCGCATGCTCCAATTTCCATTGAAAAACTCCTCAAGTTGTATTCCACGTGAAACTCGCTACCAACTGCAACAAAGGAGAACCGTCTAGTTGTTACTTGCAGTGGCAGAAACAACTTCGCCTACCAATAGTTAGCGGAACACGCCGACGAGTCGCAAATAAAAGCAGTTGCTTAGAATTACGGTATAGAGGTCTTTACTGTATGATAGCGCGGCAAATTCAAGAGTGTCGACTGACAAGTCAAACTGGTCCGCCAAGACTTTACGCATGCGTATAGCTGCGATCGAAGACATAGATATCAACGTTTGTGACACCACTCGCGAAAATCGGAAATCCGCCTCTGCCCTAGCACTTCAGGTCAACATTAACACTTAATACTGCAGTTGTTTAGCTCTAGTCTGCCTTTTTAATATCGTAGTGTAGGTCACCACTAACAACTAGAATCATCTCCACTAGCCTAGATATGTGTTAATTAAATATTATAATTTAGCTAATTACTGCATTACTGTGGTGATGCTATAGAAATATATATTATTATATTATTATTATAATTAACGTTCTGTTTTTCGTACTGTACGTTTATGATTTATACATGCATTGTTATCTGCTACGTATAGGCTTCGCAGATGTTACAGAAGATTTCATTTTCTTGCAGAAGATTCGATTTAAAGATGCCAAGATACCTACTAGAGTCATATACTGCACGAGTCCAGTTCATGGAAAGGAGATGAGACAGAATCTCTGCTGGGGCTTGAAACTACGGTATTTCTCTTTTTTTATTATGCACAGTCTTTTCTAGGGTAGTTTTCTCTTTTTTTATGCACAGTCTTTTCTAAAGTTTATTTCCATATCTGCAGATAACATTTTAAGGGTTATAATTAATCAATTGAGTCCTGGTCACTTTTGCACAATTTTTAAAGCAAACAGCTTTAAGTCATCCATACATATATATAATATGGATGATAGTAGTATGTAAAGTGTCCTCTTTGGACCACTTGGATATCTCCAATACAAATGCTTAATTTTTGTGGTCTAGTATTTCACTCTGATCTCTCCCATACAAATGCCTATTTTTGTGGTCTAGTATTTCACTTGGATCTCACCAATGCAAATAACTATTTTTGTGATTCTACCCCATCTGTTTCGCTCCGTCTCCTGTCCGTTAGTCTATGCATGTGCTCGAGGGTATCTAGTAGACACGTACTGGTACAGTTTATATCTATGGAGGTCATTTGTTTAGTAGGGCGCACATCTGCTATAACAGGATATACACAGGAAGTACATGGGAAATACACCGAAAGCCAAACTTTGTTACCGGAAGTAAACAGGAAGTTTACGGAAATATATACTGGAAGAATGCCGAAAGCTTATGACGTTTAGTAATCCGGTCCAGACTGGTTAGATCCAGTAAAATCCGTTCCATGGGGAATTTCAGGAGAATCTGGGGAAGTGGGGGACTTGGGGGAAATCCCACGTGCTCATCACGTGCACAGGTCAACTATAAACGCAGTGCACTGCGTAGATAGCGTCATTCTGTCCTTGGTCATAGAAGTTTTCGGTCGAGCTAAGCACGTTTGTGTGATTTTCTCTGTCAGGACCTCTAACAAGTTGTACTCTATTAGACAAATAATATAGCCTATGTATAAGCACATTTGTGTAACAGTCTCTTGAAGTGTCAAGAAATTGCGCCCTATTAGAGAAATAACTATTCTATAAATATAGCACAGCGATGGATCGTTTAGCACAGCGATGGATAGTGTTATTTCAAACCTGGCAAGTTTGTTTCACCAAGGACATTGTACATCCTTGGAAACGTATAAGAATGAATCCCTTCCAAAGAGGAGACAGCTCTAACAGTGGTTGTTACCACTCCACGTGTGAAGCCCATTCCACCTCCACGAGTGAAACGTACCTCCACTCCACGTGTGAAGCCCATTCCAGCTCCACATGTGAAACTTACCTTAACTCTACGTGTGAAGCCTAGTCGAGCTCCAAGTGTGAAACCTACTCCAACTCCACAGGTGAAGCCCATTCCAGCTCCACGTGTGACACCTACTCCAAATCCACATGTGAAGCCCACTTCAGCTCCAAGTGTGATTACTTCCCTACGTGCGCTGCAGTGGAAGCAGATGCCTTACGCTGTAGGTAATTTCATCCGAGGCTGGCAGATGGACGTGCCAGAGAATCAACACGACCCTCGATTCTTTCTGGCAAGCGCGCGTTTACAAATCCATCTCAAACGCGTCGAGGAAATACTATCGCTGAACGGTGTAAAATTTCAACTGCTTCTGGAAGTTCGTCTTTACAGACAGACTCCAGAAGGCGTAGACCAATGGAATGAACCCGCATGCAGAAGTAAAATGGAGCCCTTACAGCTGATGAGATCTCAGATGCGTTGGACAAAGGATCCCACGTATCCTGGAAATTTTACCAATGAAGGAAGCAGATGGACGGTAACGGTATCACAAAGTTTCAACTCCACACTGCACGTCACCAACCGATCCGCGGTGGCTCCTATCTCCCACTACCGAAAGAAGTGCAAAAATCGGTCACCATAATCCTACCCTTGAATGCCGTGTTGGGATCCCATCGGGATATCGGCACAGTTATGATGGGAGTAAAGCACACCTACACCATACACAGAAGTTCTCCAGAAAATTGTATCCATAGAGCTGGCACTGCGGCTGCAGGTAAATTCAACACTGAGGATTTGTCCGTATGGGTGCCCAAGGTTCGACCGTCGCTCTCCGTGCGGACGCATTTGGAAGCTAGTAGTATATCTGCTGTCAAGGTGATACCACCTGCTCCTTAATTAAAGCCACATAATCGTGTGAGGTGCTCTATAGAGAAAGTTGCGTCCTATCACAGGGAATCCGACAGAAAACCCTGTCAGATTTATAGGTGTTTTGTGGGGTTTCTAGGGCGTGCCTACGTAAAACCACGAGGCTTGCAACACCACACCTCTTCAACCACGCCTTCTGCCTTACATTTCGGTTGCAAGAAACACTGTCAGCATTTTGCAGCGTACATCGTGACCCTCTCCATCTGCAAACTCGTCTACAACAGAGAAACAGGCAGATGGAATGCTCTCAACTGAACTACGGCACGAGTTCGTAGTGCAGTCCACTACCCACCGTAACCCTTCAAAACCCTGAAACATCCCAGATCCCTTGCATAAGCCTAGCAAACCATTTAAGATTGCCAATTGCAAGTTACCGGTATATACAATTGTTGTGGAGTCGCAGCAGTAATTACTGATCTAGGACTTGGTGAAGATCGTTCCAAAGATGGCAGCAGAACAATTTAATGCAAGCTAGCAATTCGTCAATGTTGTATACAGATGCTAATCTCGAGAATGTTTCTCAAGAAATTTCTTACAGCCCTGACTTCATGAACAACTCGCAAATTAACTTGGGCTACAGCTTATTGATCTTACTACAATTGTGAGAGAGAAATCAAACCGCACAGTGGTCACGAGCAAGGTGCTGGAATTCCGAGGCACCTCACTACATACTTGTAAATTGTAAACTATTCAGTAGAACTCATTAGTTTTACAGCCTAGAGAGAGCTGCACTTTCCCTATTTCTATCTCTAACCTCTTAGAACTGAAGACAAAAATTTTTGGAATGTTTTGTTAATTAATCATGTCAATTTACCACCCTGGGTGCACTCGTGGTCCAAGATCACGCCTACCAAACAGAGTGCTATTGTTTACTTTCATACTTTAGCGGGAAGTAGACTAACAATTACAATTATTTAGAGAATAAACAGCTCCCACCCGGAGACTGACAAGATGTGACCGGTATTGCAACATCAGTAGTAGAATCGAGGAGGATCGAAATGAACTAATCGGCATCAAGCTTGGAAATCGCACCTGAACGGGAGCCTTGCCTGTAGCCAATCACCATCACGCACTGTTCAAATAGCAAATACGCGGGCACTTGGACTCAACCGGCAGTTCAAGTTCAACGGTCGATCTGTTTTGGCGGTCATCTAGCGTCGGCGGCTGCAAGAGGATTACGCATCCTATGCCTTCACCTGCAACAGCACAGTGCAGCGACAAGCAAAGACGTGTCCCTAATCCAAAAGGTATACTTTGTCACGCCAACGCTCCAGTAGCTGCTGCATGGTCACCTACAATGGTCTTGCTCTAGCTAGATTTCATCTACGAAATTACGCTGTTGTACGGTCTTGGTTGAACGTGGTCTAGTTGTCAGAAACGTCTAGGTACTTTGATTGTCGCTAACAACTTCAGATTCTTCACATTTCCTGTTGGTATTGTACGTAGGTGAAAACATGGATGAAGAGGCCTACCCCACCTCAAAAGATGTCGACAGTTTCTTCCTGTTACAAATATGAATGGGGCTGAGATTGAGGCTTTTCGAGAAGATTCGATAATACAAATACAGGTACCTCTTGTCTCTTCTTGTCTGCGTTACTGCAGCTACAACAACTGCTTTCTATTAAAAAACGATAAAATCTCCTGAGTGCTCAACCAAAGGTCGCGCATGACGGTTCAACTGGAAGAAACCGCAGCTGCTGCTAGAGATTCATCACCTGGGCAAGAGAATCATCAGAAACCAAGTGAAAAAGCAGACTAGCAAACCGCGTATCCTTCGATCGCCACGAGGACATTACTTTTGTAGATATTTTTTAATCACCTAGCTAAGCCTGCAGTGTACCGTGCTGTGGTCTAGTAGCTGAATAGTAATAACTGAACGATTCAAGTACATGTATACACTCGTGACACATGCTACCTTGAAAACGCGTGCTATGGCAAAGGCGGGATTTAAATAATTATTTAATATCTATTTTATTTTATTAATAGACCACATGCTATTAATAGGTACACTCTGCCAATTTAATTTAAGGCGGGACTTGATTTGATCCAATTTTATATCTATCCTATTTAATTAATCGAATTAAGGACATTTCCATACAAAATTATATCAATATACTATTTTTAAACCACCAGTGGTAACATAAACCCTTCAAAACCTTGAAAGGGGTTTTGTGGAGTTTTAGAAGGGGTTTTGAAAACCCCACCAGGCAATTGTATCAGTAACCCTAGAAGAAACCCCAAAAATCCAAAAAAAACCACTATGGTTTTCTGTCGGATTCCCTGTGTATTAGAGAATTAGCATATCTAGTATATAGCAACAGACTTGCGTGCGTTGTCTATTGGAGCGCTAAGAAATTATGCCCTGTTAGACAAATAATCTACTCTATTGTATAAGCACAGATTTCTCTGATTATGTCTCAGCAACTCAATGCGATCGGAGGGTCATCTACTAAACCCGTTGTTTTAACAAAGATGAAAATCTGCGAAAGCAGGCCAAAGACATCGGGTTCGAGAGACTCTCTCGCCTGCGCTGAGCACAACTCGTGCAACTCATCTCCAACGCTAGAGACTTGGAGATGGAACAACGAATTCAACGCGCCTGGCAAAATGGCCCACATTTGGCACAGCGCGGAGTTGTCGATGATCCTGCGCAGGCGAAAGGTGAATTGCAAAAAAAATCGCGAAGAGGCCTATGCCTCATTGCGAGCCAAAAAGGTGAGTCAAGATATGCAAATCCACGATACCACTTAGCTGGCATAAAAGTCTCCCAAAAAGGGACACATACCCCTAGCATCACACATCGCAAGAAAGGTGCCTACTTTTTGAACGAGCTGGAAGGTCAACCAGAACGAGTGACCAAAGGGCATAGAACAGTGACCTCCTAATTTCTTCGAGGTGTAGATGGTAGTCTAACTGAGCGAATGATGGAGAAGCTGAAACCCCACGCTCAGACGGCATTCTACCCCAACCACTCCTACACCTATCGAATTTCGAAATATCGAAGATGGTAGAGTGATATTGTTGAGCAAAACCCATCCAGCAGCAAGAGAATGAATCGGCTCCAACAAGCCCGCGACTTAATAGCCACACAAGAAGAAGACCGATTCATTACAGACAACATAAATCGTCCCAACAGCAAGTGGGTGTTTGTACGATTTATCCAAGTCCAAATGTCCATCGTCCAGACACGACAGCCCTACTCGGTACGGTAGCCCTACTCGGTACGGTATCCCTACCCAAATGGCTGCGCCAGAAGAAGGGCCTCGTTGCTCTGGACACGTGGAATGCCAACCTATGTCTGTTTCGCTGTCTTGCTCTACACCAAGGGGTGCGAGCAGATCTCAGCACCTCCAAAGCCAGAGAGCTCGCCACATCCTTCTACAGTGAGAAGAGCCTCGATGTACCCAAGACCAATCTAGACAATCTCGACAAAATCGAAAAACAATTTCAAGTTCGGTATTCGCGTGTACCAGCCGACCGAGCACGCATGGCACCTGACACGACAATCCGGCCACTATTCCGACACGATGACCATCGGAATGTTTGAGCATCATGCCTTCTATATCAAAGATATCAAGAAAGTGGCCGGGTTCTATTTGTGTGGTTATTGCTCTCATTCTTTCACCAAGTCTTTCTTTTACGCTACCGGTGTTAGCAATTACAAATTGATAAACCCCCGGGTAGCAACCCGCGGTACGAGTTAAGAATAATAAAATCATCCTGTATAATAATAATTACCGGCAAGACTACGGCCCTTAAATGGCGTTATGTACTTGAGTTAGTTTTATCGTTTCTGTTGGGGCGCCGTTGCTGTTGTCACGATCAACAACATCCAGTTGACTGCCCGCAACCAAACTTTGAAAACATGCCGTATTGCAGAAACGACTGGCAAGGCTAAAGACTATGACTTGACTGAATCATAGACACAGATGTACGGACCTCTAACATCACCTTTCCCTCCCAACAAAATATTTGTAGATTTTGTAATTGTCATTTTTGTGTTTTTTGTTATTACCAAATTGGAAAATGGTCAAAGGAAATGGAGACAAGAGGATGCTCAGCTAATTATAAGCTAAACGCAGAGAAGGTGAAAGGGTGGTGATCAGGTCCTTGTCCGGCGGGGTAAGACGACACAAGTCGCTATTTACAGGCATCCACGTGGTCTTGAAGGATGCTATAGCTGACAGATGACGACACCGAAAGGCGTACCAGTCGTCCATAATTCTCGTTCGTAGCGAGACCGCAATCTTTTTAGCGATCTCACGGGAGTCCGCCGTCGACCATCCCGCCAAGTAGACGACGACAAACTTCCACACAAGAAGGGAGCAGACCAGAGAGTGACGTTAACGGGAAACTGAAAATCCGTATAAGGTGTGCAGCAAGCGGCAAAGAGCAAGCCGCAAAGATCGCGCCAGAGGGCAACGACCGAATACATGGTATTGGTCGGGCCTACCACAACCGCACACCGAACATTGCTAGGCAAAATGTCAAAGAGATATTGACGTTCGGACGTCGGAAGTACCACATGCAAGAATTTAAACGCCATGTCGCGCGAGCACTGCATGGGGAGACGAGCCGCTTGAAAATCGCTCCACGCCGACTCCCGGTCACCGAATGGCGTCGGTAATCTCCACCGAGCAGCCGCCAGAGGGGCCTCGTCACGGAACTGGGCGATTACGCGATGCATCGAGTGGCATAGTAATGGCGTAGATGGTTCCAGAGTCAATTTGATGGTTACTTCAAGCGGGCGGGACGGACCTTGCGGGAGTGTAAACCACGTGCGTGCGGTAAAGAGCAGTTGTTGTTTGATAAGACGGAATTCGTTTGAACGGCTTCGAAATAGGTCTCTCCATTCTCCGTCGTCTCTCAGATCGGCGACCATTGTTATTCCTGCTCGAGCCGTAACAGAATTGAAACATCGTTCTCCGTCCCCCGTCACGCAAGAGATGCCACACAGAGGTTACGCTAGGGCTTCGGTAATGGTGGCGGGTGCTCTCCTGTCCGCTCTGCCGTAACTGTGGTATGTCGCAGGGATTCGCAAAATGGAATGTTGGCAGCAGTCCCTGCGCGATCGGCGAACAGTTGCCAGACAACAGCTCACGATAGTCCGTAAACGGCTCCGCCGCGCGACCGAGCCAGTCCTTGGCAAAATATTTCCACTTGGCTGAACTATCGTCGAGGAGACGACCTATCCACTCCAGCTGAAACGCGTCGATCTTTCCCTTGACAACGATGCCCCCGAGGCCTCCTTTATCACAGGACGGCAGCAGATCCGACGTTTAACACATGCACGGTGTCTGCCCCAAAACGAATTTCCTGATCGCGGCGTTCAACCGATCAAGGAGTCGCCAAGGTGGAGGGACAACCCGTGCAACATACCAAAAGTTTGGATAATACAAGCGTTTTGGCGACAACTGTCTAGCCACGAGAGAGACGCTTCGATTCCTCCAAGCTTGAATGACGGCGTTCATCTCAACAGCCGCTTGCCAGTTGTCTTCACGCAGTCGTGGATTCGTTCCGACGCAGATAACTAAAAGACAAAGGTCACCACACGTCCACCGGAGCTCTAATGGGCGGTCCAGACCCGAGAAAGAGTCCACGAGATTTAGCAACGTTGAGTCGAGCACCGCTGCCGAGTTGGTACGCGCCAATGCACTCTCTAAGGACGTCGAGGTCCTCGTTCGAAGTGACGACGACAGTGGTGTCGTCGGCATACTGAATGAGCTCGAGACAGTCATCCGTCCCAGGCAAGGCGAGTCCCCCGACTCGTGACGACCGAATCAAGCAAGAGAACGTCTCAGACACAAGGACATACAAAATAGGAGACAGCGAACATCCCTGCCGTACTCCACGACTAGGATGAATACGTCGCGAGAGCCAGCCATTTATAATGATGCGACTGGAGATGTCCGTGTAAAGGCATTTGACACATCGACGAAAGTATGGACCAAATTGAATCGCTGTAAGACGCCGTCCAGGAGCGACCAAGACAAGAGATCGAAGGTCTTCTCCTGATCGAGACTAAACAAGGCAGCTGGCCGATTAGCCACGTCGCAGCAATCGATCACATTCTGCAACAGGCGACGGTTGTCTCGGATGCTGCGGCGGGGTACGCTGCACTTCTTATCCAGATGAGCTACAGACGCCAGCCAGCACCGATGTAATCCTGTTGGCCAAACGTTTGGCCAAGATCTTGTAGTCCGCGGTCAGCAACAATATTGGACGCCAATTTCGAAGATCGCGATGGTCATTCTTCTTATACAGAAGACGTATAATGCCCGTTTTCTGACTGAGACTTGGTTCTCCGACGACGGCGCTGAACACCTCCAACAGGTCGTCGCACAACAAATCCCAAGACGCTCTATAAAATTCCACCGGTATCTTGTCTATATCAGGTGACTTGTTCGACTTCATGGATTGAACGGCACTCCTCGAGCGATAATGGCGCGTCGACAGACTGTCTGTCGTCGTCATTCAAAGTAGAAGTAAGTGAGTCGAAAATAACTTCCTCATATTCCGGTGTCGTAGACTCCGCACGAAATAGGTGGTCGCAAAAAGTTGCGGCGACATCCAGCATAGCACACGGTGTCTTGTGTGCAACACCACCGTCGTCGTCTTGCAACTCTATTATGGACGATTCACGCCCTCGCATTCTCTCTTACGATAAGAAGAAACGAGATGCTTTTTCGCCCTCCTCAAGCCACTAGATAAGCGAACGGATACGGTTCCCAGTTAGGGAGACCCGGTGTAACTGTCTTAATTCTTCTTCACAGGAACGGAGAGAACAGACGGCGTCAGCAACCGTCTGTTCCTCTGCCACGAGCCTTTGGAGGGTCTCCATCCGCCGTTGAAGCTGTTTATGACGCTGGTTTCGCGTCCTGCTCTTCGCCTGACAGACGTCGATGGTCATATCGCGAACATACGCCTTGCCCACGTCCCACCACGCGAGGGGAGAGACACAAATCGTTGGCGCTTATCCCGCCGCGTCTGCCAGAAATTGCGTATAATCCGACAATAGTGAGGGTCGTTAAGTACGGACACTTTCAAGTGCCAATATTCGAGGCCCCTAGCGGGTCGGTCCTGAAAGGCAAAAGAGGCTTTAACTAACGAATGATCCGACCACTGCCATGGACACACGTCGGAAGCGGTTGTGATAACGGGCTGTCATTGGACACCAGAACGTAATCTATCCGCGACATATCACGCGCATTTGGTTTTCTCCACGTAAAACCGCGGGTCGTCAGGTAAACAGTACGATACACGTCACTCAGACCGTTCGTCGCGAGCATGCTGACGAATAACCTCGTCGATATCGCATCGCTAGGTATGGGAGACAATGCCGGACAGTCTGCCTTTCGACGCACCTAGTATGGTGTTGAAGTCGCTTGCCACAAAGTGACGCGATCGAGCTAACGTCGGCTCAAGAATGTCTTTAAAGAACGTCCTGCGCTCTATTTTGCCATTAGGACAGTAGACGTTCGTGAACGTGTAATCGACTTCTTGAATAGACAGTGTCACCGACAGTAGTCGTTCCTCATCATCGTGCGCTATGGACATAACCGGTGCATCCAACGAAGGAGACTTGAATATGGTCACTTCACGCTGTCGAACAGTGCCATGGTTCCAATTTCTTTCTTTCACCCGTGTTGCTCTTTGATCGAAGCGCAGTGAGGCTCCTGTATACATAAGACATGAATGTCATGAGTCACGATCAAATTGTTGATCGAGTGTCTCTTAGCCGGTTGTCTCAAACTGTTTACATTCAGACAAGCAATATTCACGACAGCCATAATCAATAGAAAATACATAGGTAGAGCAGATCCGGAAATGAGAACATAATATACTTATCGAGGTGACTGGGCGGGAGTAAGTACTCCAGTGGCCTTGTCTCTCGACCATGGAGAGCGTTATCTTGATTTAAGCCGCTTTCTTTTCTTTTCCTCGGTTTCCTTCCTGGCGGCGATAGCGATCTCGAAGGCGAGGTAGTTCGTCGGGAAGCACTCCAGGTCTGGCGTTCGGAACGCTTTGTCTTTTCCGACGAGGTGGCACATTCTACCGGCACATCAATCTCGCTAGTCTGACCACTCTTATCTAACTGAGTCGCTTTTACGGTTATCATAGAGTTCTGTCATAAACACCGCGGCTACGCTTTCGACGTCGGCAGCTGACGGGCCACCAGTGAGTGTGTACCAACAGCACTAATGTGCTCGCCGCCAGCGGTCTGGACTTGCTAGTTTGGTTGGTCTTCCTTACGCGGGCGCTTGCTTGGGGTCTCTTCGTCGTCAGCGTCGGGTTCGTCCAGTCTGACGTATACGTCGTCAATGGCAACTGAAATGTCATAGCCGCGGGTGATGCACAAGGTTCGACCGTCACTGTCCGTGCAGAAGGATTTGGAAGCTTTGCTCGTGTCGAGGGCGCGACGTAGTCTCTACTTTGAGCAGATGAGAGTGTATAGAAATCAATTCGGAGCCACCGATTTAGGTCCCACCTGGAGAGTCACCAGCGTTGCCAGCGAACAACTCCCTCAATACGTCTTTGTAGTATTTGCGTCTATCAAACGGGAAACAGAAAAACAAGAGCAGAACAATCAAGTCTTCCATAACACTAAACTAACACGGTTGAGTGTACGGTCAATAGCAGACAATACTCGGAGAGAGAGATCGAGACGAACTTGACCACTACCTCTAGAAATTACTCGAGAGCGTACATGTTGTTCCAAGAAGCGGTCCATCAATATTTGGACACGGATTCGGGGAGACCATTGACTATCGAAGAGTTTGCAAGCCTTTATCCACTCATACACTTTGATGTATCCAAATACCGAGACAAGTTGCAGATGGGCTCCTCCGACATCGAAGTGCGGTGGCAGTTGGCAAGCGATTTCAGAAACTTGGCAAATTCCGACACTTCGAAGTATCGTGTGTATTGCGTGGTATTGAGTGATCGGTATATGACGTTGGAAGTGATGAGTGCAAAGATAAATGTGATCGTTTAATGTAGCCTATACATAGAGACATTAGTTACGCCAAGTACGGATTCACGCTCAAGTACGGATTCACTCTGACCGATAGTCAGAAGGAGGCGCTACGAAATGCTCATCAAAAACATATGGGCTACACCATGCGATTGTCTCACTCTCAGCTTTTGGGAGACGATATCCTAAATATCACCAATACTCAATACAACAAGATCATCAAAGTAAAAGCGGGTAGTCGGAATATCGAGTTGAAACTATCCAAGACAAAGATAGCAAAAATAGTGGAGCCATCGGTGCCATCGCTGCTAAAATAATGCCCTACGTCATCAAATACGCCCCCAAAGTACTCGGCTCTCTAGCTCTCGGCACAGCATCTGCTGGAATCCATAAAGCCATCACTGGTAGTGGTAAGAAGCAACGTCTTAACAACGGCGTCGTATCCCTAAGACTAAGACCGGTGGCTTTGGTCCATTTATGGGATCGATGCTCACTGGTATAGCGGCTCCTATGGTAGGCAAACTATTTGGGTTTGGTAAAAAAAAAGAGAGAAGACGAGCAAAGACTAGTCACTGCTGACCAATATGCAGATCTACAAGATCTTGATGATTGGAGGGGTAGCCAACTATAGAGGGACCTATCGCAAGGATACCATGCCCGCCAACCCCACAGCCGACGAATGTCTCATACTGGACCTGGAAGATTACTTTGCTGGTAATGTTACCCATTGGGTCGCCATTTATAATGTTCCTCAGAAACGAGATGTAGAATATTTTGATAGTTTCGGTATGCGGTCTCCAAGTGTGGTCTATCAGTATATGCAGAAGACTGGTAAAGGAATCGTATATAATTCCAGTATGCTATAGGGTATCAATAGCGTTCTGTGTGGCTATTATTGTATCTACTTTGTAGTCCATCGTTGGAAGTGACGTCCTATGCGTGATATTCTTCTTGATTTCACTCAAGTACCGTCATCCGAAAACGAACACCGTATAGGAGGGTTTAGCTAAGATTTTTATGTAGACCTGTATATAGTACTATGTCGTCGTACTGTGTGAGTTGTAAAAGGCAAACTCAGGAAGCGAATCCCACAGCGTGAGGACAAAGAGCAACAGGATAGCTCTAAAATCTGTATGTCCTGTATGTGGAGCCAAGAAATCCAGATTCATATCCATGCAGGAAGCCAAAGAGAGTGACTTTCTGGGAGTGCTAAAAAGTTTGTTCGGTTTTGGCGCAGCCAACACTGATGGAGCTATTACTGGTGTGAAGCGTCGTAGGCGTGGGAAGCAACGACGCACGAAGGAGGGTGGGTTAGGCCCGATGGCGGGAATGATGCTCGGCAGTCTAGCGGCGCCTCTTGTAGGATCGTTATTGGACCCTGTTGTAGGCAAATTATTTCGTGGAGAGGGTTTGAGACTTCCCGGAACTGCTGGTAGAGGGATAAGTTTGCCTGGTACTGCTGGTATTGGTAAGAAAAATTAGTGTGGACAGACCAACTTGCAGAAGAACTCCATAGACCCATCAAACGTCGATTTCCGACAAGGCGTGTGCTCGTTGGAGGTGTGGACAATACGTGGTCTGCAGATTTAGTTGACATGCAGTCTTTCTCAAAATACATCGACGGATTCGAGTATCTCCTCAACGTCATCGTCGTGTTTAGCAAGTAAGCGTGGTCGATTCGTCTACACGATAAACTAGTAAAGCCATCGTAGAAGCATTGGATACGATCAACGAGAAGCCTAGGAACTTATGGGTAGATCGTCCTGGTAAGTTTTGCAACAAGACCATGTATCGCTGGTTAAAAGAAAATGATATTCACAGGCATTCGACCTACAATGAAGGTAAAGCGGTGGTGGTAGAAAGATTTAATCGGACTCTGAAAAAGAAGACGTGGAAGTACTTTTCGGCCAACAACACCTACAGATATGTTGACGTTTTGGATACTCTGTTGAAACAATACAATACCTCCCATCACAGATCTATGCGAATGACGCCCACCAAAGCCAGAAAAACGAAGTCATCGTTTGGAATTATTTGTATGGTGACACAGTCAAACCCCACAAACCCAAATTCAAAGTCGGTGATCGCGTTCGAATATCCAAGAAAAAGACCACCTTTGAAAAGGATACACACCCAACTGGACCGAAGAAGTTTCCAGATCGTCGAAATACAGAACACCAATCGGGTGACCTATAAGGTCAAAGATTTGAATGGTGAGTCCGTCGACCGATCCTTCTACGAGCCAGAGCTACAGAAGACGACCCAGGATGTGTTTCGTATCGAGAAGTTGATACGGAGAAAGGGACAACGAGCGTTCGTCAAATGGAAAGGATATCACAATACATTCAACAGTTGGGTGGACAACCTTACCACCCTTGGATGAGATCTACGATGGTGTCCCATAATTGCTCGTATTCGACTGGAGTTTTCTTTTTGATGAACGCACACCGTTGGGCTTGCTCTGAAAGACCCATACGTGTGAATATCTTGGATAGGATGAAATCCAATTTGATGAGTTTTCTTTGGTGGAGGCTATACCATATTCTTGCTATCTGTCGAGTTCTCATCACGACCAACCTCTTCTGATCGAGTCGTTGCAGTTGTTTCCTGATGTGGTATTTCATGTTGTATTTAGATTTTGGGATATAGTGAGCGTGCGGCCCAGCTTGCGGTTGTTCAGCTTGGTGGATGAAACCACAGCTCTTGCATTCGTGTTCATACTCGCACACCTTTTTATATTCACCACCACATGCACAATTTTTAGGAGTGGGATCGATCCATTTTAACTTTAGAGGACAGTGGAGAGCGCAGTACCAACATCGCTCATTGTAGTGGATGGTGGCCCCACAGTCGAAACACCAAATAACGTCTCGGGGTTTGCGGCAGGCGATGCCGTACCAATCGTCTGCTTTGCATGTGCACAACATCTTAATATATAGAATTCATTTCTCTAATAGGGTGCAACATTTTTATGCAACCTTTTGTGTATGGAGAATCTCAAACATCTGTTGCGTTTGCACGAGGACGGGCACCTCAGTTCGGTGGCTCTCGAAAAGGCATTGAAAGTCTTGAACCGACCAATCAAATAGCTCAGCTGTCTCTTACTACACACCCTAGGGTCTATCGAGCACTAGGCGCTCGACTCGGCATTGTGTGTTCTGACACTTTCCTGCGAGGACATGGACGAAGAGGAGACCGTGGAAGACGAACCATATGATCAACCGTGGTGCAAGCCACTGCACCCATCTCCAAAACAAAGACATAAAAAAATTATCTTTTATATAGGGTGGTGGTAGAGCTGGTTGGGTTAGGTCTGTTTTTAGATAGATGACCATCGACGACATAAGCGTACAATGTCTTCGTAGCCTTCATTCCTGGCACATGCTATGGCCCATTTAAGGTCGGAGGCACCCCATTCAAGGCATAGAATTACGATGTCTACGTAGCCTTTCCCGGCAGCTTGCGCCATGGTAGCGTCAATATCGACAGCGCCCAATTCACGACAAAGCCGCACGATGGATTCATGACCCTTGTCCGCGGCACATATCATAGCGTTGTCAACGCCTGTGGCACCCCATTCGTGACATAAACGCACAAGATTCTCGTGACCCCTCTGCGGCCCAGGCCATAGCCTCGTCGAAGTAGGTGGCCCCCAATCACGACACAGACGCGCTATGGATTCGTGACCACCACTTGCGGCCCATCTCATAGACATGTGGAAGTTGGTGGCGCCCCATTCATGACAGAGACGTGCGATGTGTTCGTGCCCGGTGTCCGTGGCCCAAGCCATGGGCATATCGAACTTGGTGACCCCAATCGCGACAAAGACGCATGACGTTCTCGAAACCACCACTTGCGGCCAGAGGATTGCTCGGTTGAGATCGGTAGCTCCCAGTTTGCGGCACAGGTGCGCGACGTGTTCATGACCACCCTCTGCGGCCCTTTCCATGACTTCGTCAGGATCGAACATGTCGCCGTAGTTGTAACACAATCGCACGACGTGCTCGTGGCCTCCATAAGCAGCCATATTCATAGCCTCTTGGATATGAGTGGAACCAAGTTTTCGAGCCAGAGGTACCATAGCGGCGTGACCAAATGTGGCCGCAATGGATATAACTTTATTAGGAGAAAGGGTGTAGTGGTCTACGATAAAATCTTTACCATTTGGATGCATTCGAACTCTCAGCCACTGGACCCCTAGAGCTTGATGCGTATTCGCAGGAAATTCGGCAAGAGTTGCCCCGTGATAACGCACCACTTGAGCAGCGGCAAGATATTTTAACGGAATCGCCATATACAAAAGATTAGATTTCTCTAATGGAGCGCCCTATAACAATAGCGCAAATTTCTGTTTCGCAACCGTGATTTCGCAACCATTTCGGCGCAATTCTCTCTCAGAACTTGCTTCGTCTCGGGCGCCGAGTGGGATGCGCGCCCTCGTCGAGGGAAGATACTAGATAGAGAAGCTAAACATACATTAGACTCATGGACGGGAGACAGGGGGCGGAGAAGTGAAATAGATGAAGTAAGATCATAAAGTAGTTGTTTGTATTGGAGAGATACTAGTGAAATACTAGACCACAAAAAGTAGGCATTTGTATTGGAGAGATCCAAAAAATACTAGACCATAGAAATATAGGCATTTGTATTGGAGAGATGCAAGTGGTCCAGAACCGGCACTCTATATACTACTAGTGTTCGAGGTCGTCGAAATGCAAAACACCAACCCGGTGACCTACAAGATAAAAGACTGGAACGAAGAGACCATAGAGTGCTCCTTCTACGAACCAGGGTTACAAAAGACGTCCTAACACGTTTTTCGCATCAAGAAGTTGATACAAAAAAGGGGTCGACGAGCGTTGGTCAAATGGAAAGGATATCCGGGTACGTTCAACAGTGGGTGTCTGTAGAAGACCTTACCACCCCTGGATAAGATCTTCGACAGTGTTCCATAGTTGCTAGCATTTGGTGAGAGTCTAGTCTTTTGGGCGGGGGGGGGGGGGCACATCGTTGGACTTGCTCTAGAAGCTCCATTCGCGTGAGTATCTAGGATAGGATAAGCC
Organism: Corticium candelabrum; assembly: GCF_963422355.1. NCBI lineage: Eukaryota > Metazoa > Porifera > Homoscleromorpha > Homosclerophorida > Plakinidae > Corticium > Corticium candelabrum. The sequence goes on along the minus strand of NC_085092.1, from coordinate 2,758,322 downwards.
AATTTGATGAGTATTCTTTGGTGGAACCTATACCATAATGTCTCTATCTGTCAAATTCTCATCACAACCGTCCTCTTGTCACCTTCGGTGAGATCGAAGTGTTCCAATAGTTTGTTGATGTGGTATTCCAAAACATGAATGGTCAGTTTTAGTTATTGAGAAACAAATGAATATATGTAGACCAAAAGTAAATTGAATGACTTAGAGACAGTATTTTATAACTAGTCAAAAATAGCTGGCAAGTGACATCGTAAAGATGCACACGTCACATGCAACAAGAATGCTTTCCAGACTACATACATTAAACAGCCACATTTCTGGTCATTATCATTTAATTGTTATTGTTGTTGTTGTTTTGTCATTGTTATTACTGTGTTCTGTCAGCAAAGTAACAACACAACACATCTAATGTACTAAAATGCAGAATGTTAATTGTTTACTTCAAGATTGTGTAGCTGAAGAAGACGTCTAGATGACATTATTCTAGCAAGGTTTAAGTACGTCTTGCAGAGCTTTGAGATGGCACAGGCTATCCAAATGGGAACCACGACAGCTGAGAAGGATGTGTAGTTCCAGCACTTACTCAAATGTTTCAACACGATTTCAATGTGAGTGCAGCTAGTAGATTGATGTGTTTGATTAGATGTGGTGGCGTATTTCCTTTTCTTGTGTCAACACAAAGGATATGCATGAACAGTTCATTTTAAATGTGCTAGTGATTTTGGATCACTCTGGCTGCCACTTCAAGTACATTGCATCAGGCATTTCTATGACTTGCCTTCTATTTTATCGCAGCGTGAGTTGGTTATCCAACTGAAAGAGACGTAGATCAACCCAATATACAACAGACAATTTGATTTGTTAGTGCAGAATAAAATCATTAGTCTCAAAGACACAAGGTTGTAATATGATTTGATCGATGTCTAATCCATGCAGCGCAGATCCGACAATGTCAAAGTTAGCACGCATCATGAGTGGTGTGTTCAAGTGGTTAGCGATATTATCATTTCAAATGGGTGAAATTCAGTAATTCGATTTGGATAGTCCCTGGACCCATATTTTGTTAAAAGTGCTAGAACTGTTACCGAGTATGTACCTTGAAGCTTCACACCTACTTAACTAATCAACAGTCAAAGAAAGATTAGTTAATACTGTAAAGAACTCCCAATCATCTGAAGTAAAGTGATGCAGTACTACAGTTTTCCTCGACAACGTTTGAAGACATTCAGTTCTACATCCATACCAAGCAAATGCCATTTTAGTCATGCACATAGAAGAGCATAATCATCAAGGGCAATAGCCTCTCTTTTTGCGCCACTCTTTCTTACAGACTCTCTAAATCACAAATTTGATCATATTAATTACACAACCATTAGTTAGTTTCCACACTGTACTAATAAGCCTTGTAAACATTGATACCCAATAAGCCCACACCGTAGATGTATACATTACTAGTTGTCGCAAATCGGTGTTGTCCTATGATCTGTTTGCTGCTCGACATCCCAAGTGATTCAATTTCCCAGTGTGCTTATTTAATATGCATATTAATATTTATTAGATTACATGCACCTTTTGCATGAATAATTGTCCGACATCTCATTAGAAATCTATATTTAATCGTAAAAGCAGATGGCATTGAGTTGCTATCCAACTTATATTATTTGTTGCTCTGAGCAACCCTCTAGCCGTAAACATTATATGCGAAAGAGCCGTTCATAATAGAAAATTTTCTTGGGTACAAAGCTACAGCAGTCTACTAGCCAGTGGTCTAACTTTACTAGCTACTTAATTTCTTCATACGTAGCTCATGTGTCATGATGCATTTCTAGACACTCGATCTACCATTCTTTCGTCTTGCAGCTTATTGACCGGGGACAGGTTGTTGCTAGCATTTGTAGGCCATATTTGTAGACAGGCGGGCAATGCAAGGGCAGGAACAGCTCCGAAAAGCAAAAAGGGCACAGCTTACGGCTGTACTCAAAACCTACTGGCAATCATTAGCTAAGTTAAAATCATATCATTTGCTGGAACTGCATGTAATATGTTTTCCTGGAATTTCGAAACAAAAGCTTCCTTTTACCTACAACAGCTGTAGGTTCGTGATGATAGATAGGAGATCCAAGGCATCACCCATCAATGACATCCCTTGGCCGAAATGGCCAGAAATTGTCCACTCATAGTGAAATCATTACACCCTGGTTTCTGCTGATGGACCCCACTGGTGAGTACGGTCTCAAATACTAGGTACGTACCAGCAGTTCCTACACCTAGCTACTCAACCGGCGGTCCGGCCTATATGAATATCGATCATGGATTTGATTGCGGATTTGAAGCTGCACAGCAGTTCACTAGCGTTATCCAGTCACAAGCCGTACGTAGAAACCCGGAGTACAGACGACAGAGTAGCCAGGCCCTTTAGCGCGCGTTAAACCTGCACACTTTTCATTTATTCCAGCGCCTCTGATGCACTATAATAGCAACGTAATTATACTGTGTCTAGAGTGTGTTTTGCGTTATGATAAAATTGTCGACTCTACGCGTATATCTCTAAATAGTTGTGTGAGCCTCCACTGCCCTTTTCACCTCTTTATGACAAAAGCTAGGCGAATGAGCGCATGGATTGCGCTAGCGTGCAGTCAAACAAAACCATGCGCACGCGATGTCTGATCCAAATCCAAAGACAAGAACGGTGTTTCATTGGTTTACGGCCTTCTCCAACTGCTAGATGATCTCAAGCATACAGTATAGTCAAATTACTCGCCAGCCAGCAGCTGCAGCCTACAGATTGTCAGATGAGGGGATATGATCACTGCCTGGTGATGTATTTGCAGTCAGACCGTTTCTATACAAGAGGTACGTGCAGTACTCACTACATGCATGCATGGCTGTGCGAACATCCACACTCTAGATCACGTTGTACTGTACTGCATGACAGCCTAGACCGCATGGAAAATGGAGAATGCACGAGTCAGGTCTCTGTAGATTTGCGTGGCAATGTGTTCTACAATTTCTTACCGCGTATGATCTATAGTCTCAATGGCGTCGCACATGCAACAGAGCTACAGTGTAGTCTATACGCCTTGGAGGGTGGACCCCTATCTCCCAAGCACTAGTCTAAATGTGTGCATGGCCTTTCAACAATTATGAAGTCTTGTATTATAAAATATTTTCTTTTTCTAGTGTCTGTATGACCTTCCTATGCAATTTTGAAAGCTCAGCAACGCTGCATGAATGCTTGTATTGTCTCGTCTGAAAGATGTGTGTTTGTTTTGCTGCATGCATGCGTGTGCATCGGTAGAACAGACTTATATATTCTACACGTCGTAACTAGCAAGCTCTACACTTCTTGTACGATTCATTTACGAAATAAAAACTAATCTCTTGTTCCTGGAAAAACTGCTGGAACAGTGTGCTGCAATCGATCTCTATGCAGCGCGTGTTACCTACCGGTACTATACTGGAGTGGAAAAGTTACTCCATCAAGCATCCGGTTAGAGCGCGACGTACGTGTTTCGTGTCACTGGTATACTTTGCACGTGGGTCTGCCATGCCAGCATGGCCATGGATCTGAAGCTAGTTCAGAGTACAAACCTGAGAACCTCGCACTTGCAGGGGCCACTCATTGACGCGACACGTTTAATTAATTAATACCAATTAATTAATTTTAGCAGATACGTAGTAGTAATCTGGATGCACTCTCATGACGGAGTAGTCTTATAATCTATAGATATCGGGTCTCGGACCACGACATCTGGGTACGTGTACAGCTGAGCCTCGCACATCTACTAGAGCGCGTTCTATTGGGCTCTTCTGGAAGAGTTTGGAAGAATTTGGAAAACCTGACACCAGTAAAAAGATCAACCAGTATTTAAATACGGAACGGCTCTTCCACTCTACGAGGCTGGAAGAGCCCATTGATCTGCGCCCATTATATTTCTGCTTACAAAATTGAAATTACCGAATGTCAGATCATCTGGAAGCTGTCTAACAGCAAAAGGCATGCGGCCCCGGGAGCCGCGCAGCGGTAAGTCACGTGGCTGCCAGCGCTGCAAGGTCTGGGTATCCGGTGCCGTTACTAGCACTCTAGCCACGTCGTCGTTGTTATTGTGTGTCTCGTACGTCCCCTCATGATGGACAATTGAAGTCTTTACCTTAATTAACTGGGCGCCCGCCAACTAAACAGGTAACCCATCGTATGGTACATGTTTTGGCATGTGCAGTCCAACTGGTAATCAATGACCGATCTAGATTGACGGCATGAGGGTCATATCGTATCAGAAAGAGGACTTGGATATGCCTCTGTTCTTTTCTCGTGAACGACGCGCAATGCCTAGACAGGAAACATCTTAGCACCTTTCTCGCCCGACTATAGACGTTCTTTTCACCCTCACTGTTGGAAGAGAAAGCAGGAGCCTAGTTGACCTTTTCGATAGCTCTTTCCATTTTCGGTAACAGAACGGGCACTAAAAATTAAGGTAACCCATTCGGTGACGATGAGTGTACAAAGCATAAGCAGATTATAGTTACTCGCTCCTAGAGCTAACTACTCGATCCTTGCCCAGGAGAGACTTTGCCAAGCCAGCAAGTGTGGGGAAAGTCTAACTGGAATTGACCATGCATTGACATTACTTCACTTTAAGCAATCACCTATTGTTTTAGTCATCTGAATTGGCCAGTGCGTCTAGATTCACTTCAACGCTTCCTAAACCGGTTCAAGGTAGAATTTGGCAAGTGTTTGCATAATTAGTTACCAAGTGTTAATTTTGTGGCAGAATTAGGTTGGAGAAGCTATAGTTCCTATATAGGAGCAGAACATGCTCTATATTACTTTAGCATACTCAGTCTGTATGTGTACTTATAGAGTGCCATCTCTTTTGATGTAGAAGTCAAGAGAAAAAGCACAAGAAAGCAAAAATTTGAAGAAAACAAAGCAAACCTACAAAGGAACAGCGATCGAGGTATGAGCTCTGTTTCTAATGCTTTCTTTCTACTATTTGCACAGGAAATATTTTTGTTGCAGACGCAAAATTAGGACCATGATGATAACGTTATAGAACAGCTTGTGTAGGTACAGACTCTTGCAAAATTATAAATCCATGTACCCTACTCACGTAACCGACAAAATATGTGAATGGATTAAAATAATACCATGCAGGAGTTCCTTCATGATTACTTTGAACTACCAACATCTAGCAATACTTTTGCTCTTATAGTAGCTACAACTAAATAATTTTGTTCGTCTTTTACTAAGAAGTCGAAGTGCGTTTGTCAGGCAGTAATCACAAATGTCCAATTTAAACGGTTTCTTTGATACGCTTTCTACTTCTGAGAGAACTTAACATTACATTCATTGTCATGTTGCTAGAAATTGCCGTTTTGTCTTTAACAGGAAATGAGCAAATTGTTTATGACGTAACAAACTTGTAACTGTTCAAAATACCAAAAAGCACTAGATCAACGCACTAACGTTTACAAGACGGAGCTGTTGGCTTCAATGTTATTTCTTACTGCACACTAAATTCCCTACTTCCGGTTATATTCTTTAGTTTAGAATGGAGCAAGTTGAGACAATGGCGCCAAATTGTCCTGTTCTTATACGCTATTTGAGTTCACAGAGCGGCGAACGTCGGCAATCCTACAGTTCAGTCATCCTTTCGTTCCAATTTCGATTCTTTGCGTTGTTCGTGTGTAACCACGCCTCGAGGAAAGCAGTGCAGCCACAAGACTATAGAAAACATAGAGGTCCATATTGAGAACGGGTTGTCAGAACGTGAAGTGGCCCGAGCTGTAGGAGTCTTTTGTAGAAAGGCTTCAAGACGGCAGCTGCGACTATACAAAAGAAGACCAGTCCGAAGCAGAAAAACAACAACTCGAACTGACCGACATATTGAATTTGCTGGTCTTCGAGATCGCCAAGTCACTCTGCCAGAGACTTGACCGTCGTGAATGGCCAGCCGTGTCACGTTCCCTCAATAGTAGACGCCTGTCAGAGAGAGGTCTCAATGCTCGACGATCTCGTAAAAACCGCTGCCTATGTACCGATGAACATCGGCGAGTCCCACGACAGTTGATGGCAAATCACAGAGACTGGAGAGAAGACGACTGGAATAAAGTTCTTTTCACTGATGAACAGTCGGCGTTGGAAACGACGGCTGTACGTGCGTTTAGCGCAGACAAGGAGAAGAACTTTCCTACAATGCCGTTTGTCTAGCGTCCAACTAACATCCAGCTAGCGTCCAACTAGCATCCAGCTAGCGTCATGTTGTGGGGCACCATGGCTTCTAGCCAGCGGCGGTTTCAGGATTTTGCTGAGGTGGGGGCGCAGCGTATACAGTATATTTATTGTACTAATGCATTGATCTAAGACAGAATAATTAATATTAATATACACTATGCCAGCACTATGCCATACATGAGACTAGAACATGCACAATTTGTTGAAAGTATATAGATCAAGAGAAATGTTTCTTACCAGAGAAGACAAACAAGTAATTCATCATTTAAAATGACTGGAAGAAATACCGACATCAAGAAGAGATAGCATTTGAGTGACTAGATATATTTTACTCAGCTAAGAGATTAGAAGTGTTTAAAAGAGCAACAGATTCATCCTTAACTGGATTCAGGAGCAAGTCTAGGGTGTGCTTGCGCAAAACGATTGACAACTGCATCAATGTTTAAAGAAACAGACCGGTGGCAGACCAACGAAACCAGAGCATTCAGTCGGGCCTGTGACATTGTGCTTCGGAGATTCGTTTTGATTAACTTGAGTGCTGAGTTAGTGTGTTCGACATTAGCTGATGTTACAGGAATGATGGCAAGAAGGTGTAGAATTCGCGCTATATTTGGATACAGCAAGGAATTTGTCGCCTCCATTGTCTCCTTCAAAGTAACTGGGAGAGTCTCAGGTGTCTGGGACGCATTGTCCCACTTCTTGCGCCATCGGTTGATCTCAGCTGAGTAGGATGAAGCATCAGGTAGGTCTGACTCATACGCACTAAAGGTGTTGATGATGTTCTCCTCTTTTAAATTTCTCATGTTGGCTGGGAGAAGGAGAAGTGCTTGAATGGTCTTTTGAGTGAGACTAGTGAACCGACTACACAACTCTGGAATCAAAGAATCTATAAATGGTATGAATACAGATGCCCGCCAATATGAATCGGGACTTGATACAGAGAGGTTGCTTCGAAGAGTTTGACGTGCCACCAAACGAGGAATTTCTGGCGTGTCTCTTCCAAACAGACTAGTCATCAAGCAGATGGAATCGTACATGTTGCGAAATGTGTCCACAGCTTTTTTCCTGTGCTCTTGAAAGAGCTGAACAGTGTTGGGAATCTCTGAATAGGCCTCGAGGATATCCAAGTGAGACCCTTGTAGAAGAACACTGAGACCTTTCAAGTAGCCAGAAACGAACGCATTACACTGAAGAGCGACAATGAACTTGTCCGATAACAGGGCTCATAGCAGACCATTTGCCTTCGTCACTGACTTAGCGTCAAACGTATTGATTTCTTCTGGGTGGGCCATGGCAGCTTCTGACTGCTGATCAATGGATGGAACTGGACTTCGGCCACAGATTACCTCAAGGCAGTAGATGATGGCCTCGTATATCTTGATGAAATCAGAAATGGCGGTATGACGCCCAACCCAACGTGTTACAGACAACAACTTTAACTTCAGGCTACATATCTCCGATTTCCCGTTCTGCTTTCGGTCTAGGTTAAGCACGGCAGTGCAAGTTTCTAGGCAGCGCTGTCTCTTAGGGGAGTATTTGAAAAATACCTGAAGAGCTTGCAAATCGGATAGCATACATTGAACAAATTTAACTGCACAAGCCTTAGTAAGAGCAAGATTTAACTGATGACTTGCGCAATGAAAGTATCGTGCCTCAGGAACAAATTCTCTGAATTTAGCTTGGCATCCATTTGGATGACCACTCATTGATCCTGCACCGTCGTACGTCTGGGCGCGGCATCGTTTTGGATCCAACCATCACGTTATAGCTCACTCAAGATCTTGCTGCTGATAGCGGATCCAGTTACAGACTTGCATTTCACAAACGCTGTTAGTTTCTCCACCGCTTCTCCCTCCTTTTCATATCGAACTGAAATGCCAAGCTGCTCTCGTTCGCTTACATCCGTGACCTCATCTGCCTGTATGCCATAGAAATGCGATTTCTTGATTTCTCTCACAATGGTTGCAGTCAGCTCATCACCCATACACAAAATCAGCTGATTCTGTGCAGTGTTTGAAAGATACTGGGCATTCTTGGGACAACTTTCCAGATGCTGTTTAAGAATGAAATCACCTGATGCCACAGCAAAGCGAATGAGGGCGTGAAAGTTGCCTTGCGGACCACCATCACTAATAAGATTATCACGATGACCCCGAAGGGCCAAACCCTGTCTACCAGCAAATTCAAGGCATCGAAGAATGGAGAATAGGATGTCCCTGTTTTTGCGCATCCGCTCTTGTGATCTTTGACTGATCTTTGCATCAATACGTTGCTAAAGATTGGCTGAAATGAATGTGAAGTCTTTAAGCTTGAACATTGAGTCAGCATGGTACTGAAGTCCACCATGAATATCAGCATCTCCACTAATCTTTTTGAAATTACGATGGAGTTTCGTGATAAGATTATCAGCTCTGCGTGATCCATCACGGTGGACGGTTGGGAAGAGAACACAAGGTATGCAGAAAACACTAGCCTTGGACAAATCACCATCACCATCATAATAGCCTATCCACTCATGCTTGTCAGAAGACTTCTCTGGAGGACACGATGTGACGTTCGTGACTGTTTCCTCTTGTCCTTGACATGGGAGAACGGCAATGAACAACCAGCTGCTGGCTTCCTCTCTCGAATAATTTTCAGCTTTTGAGCGTCACTTAGAGTTTCCATCCAAGACATCGCGTATTACAAGATTGACGGACGACGATGAATGGCTATTTGGAGCATCAACACTAGTATATACCTCAGATTCAACTTGAGGTTCGGAAACAGCAGACTTGACTGGGACTTCTCCGGAAACGTCACGAATACTACAGACGATAGGGTGACTGTCAGACTTCTCAGAGGACGCATCACAGTTCGCAACACAAGTTGGCTTTGCGAAAAATCCATCAATTTTCTGCTGCGCGGGTCGTTTGGGTCGGCTCTTCGACGTCTGGACAACTTTGAGTCTTCAGCGAATCGATTAGCCTCGAACTTCCAGACCTCTTCCGTTGTACATCCGGGCAGGACAATTGGCGTGTATAGACGGCAAATTGGTACTCACATTCTGAGGAGAGAGATGACCTCTTGAACAGAAAATCAAGGACGATAATATTTGAGGGGTGGCGCGCGCCCCTCGCACCCCCGTCTAGACACGCTGCTGCTAGCGGTGTTGGTTTCATTCACGAAATTGAAGGGAAGCTAAACGCTACAGGCTACCAGGAGATTCTTGTCCGACGCTTGCATTTTGATCGGCGAAGATTTTGTACTACAACAAGACAACGCCCCCATCCACGCTGCGTTTAGCGACGAGAGAGTGGCTTAATTCGTGCTAATGACGTCACTGGTCTTGTGTCTGCGCATCTGTGGCACTCACCCTCGCAGCAGCCGATCTCTGGGCGGCAGTCCAGACAGCGTGGGCGTCAATTCCTTTTAATCTTGTACAGAATCTAGTTGACAGTGTAACTGCGCTGTTGGACGAAATACTATATAGATGGTACAGTAGTGTGTGAATATTAACGACTTCTTGCCTTATACCAATTACACTAAACGCCACGTTATAGCACATGGGCAGACAGGACTTAGGAAGATAATGATGATTTTTCCCAACTTACATTCTCTATTCAAGGTGTGAAGGGGTATATTAGTTGAATTTGTTGTTTGAGATAATACTCAGGCAACACAACCATCTCGATCTGTTTAGATTATATGTTTTATAATTTTCCTCTATCTATGCAACCACAGCATAGTCTACTGTCCTATTCAGACTCAGCCTACATCATAATTTCTAACACTGACAATGGCATCACAATGCCATATGGAGACAAGTCCACTGAATGACGACGCACAACAGCCATGCTGATCGAGTATTGCCAATCCATGTACTCACGTACAGCACACTAATTAATTAAGCAAATATATCAACTTGCTAAACTATTTCAATGTTTTAAATATATTGTTACTAATTACCCAGTGCAACAAAGCTTTGGTTAAATCCCATTTAATTAAAATTAAATTTTCAAAGTCTGAAAGATTAGTTTTATTCAGAAAGGTGGATCAGTCCAAGTCGTTCAATGTTTGGTTTACATTGTTTTCATTTGTTTGCTTGCCAAATCTTAGCTATGATTTAATTCAAATAGCTAGTTAATCATTGACATTGTCAAAAGGTATCACTTGTCCACAAAATAGTAGATTACATAAATTCCTTATTAATCACTTAGTATTTTTGTTGTAATTGCTGTTATTAATGTTTCATCTAGTTCATCATTGCTATTACTTTCTGTGCTCTGTCAGCAGAGCAAAGACATTTCAACATATAACTAGTCTCACATATATCTCACAAATGTAATACCAAGCAAGATGTAGTTTAGCATTGTCAGCTAGTTTCAACACTATTCATATGTAAGGGCAACAGACTGATGTGTATAAACGCGATGATCAATCATCTATTGTTCTTGGGTAAACGACGAGCTCATTAGGAATCTGTTAAAGCAGCAATATAATTCTGACTGCAACTACAGACACATTACCTCGAGCATAACTGGAGCTTGCTATTAATTTAGTGCAACGTGAGGCTAATAAATATCAATCGAAGTGTTAAACTTCAATCAACCAAACTAATCTAGAACAAACATTTGTTGCTGCAAATGTCTCGTAAACAAGGGGTTGTAATATGATCTGATGTTGAATTGACAAAGAGTTATTTAGTCTTCATCAAGTGGAGCGATATCATTTTTTGAATGGTAATTGAGTAGTTCCGTACTTCTGAAAGCTGCTAAAACTGTCAGAATGTATAGAGTTGATATTATTTTATACTTACTGAAGTAATTACTATTAATTGAGTATTATAAAGAACATTGTTCTCAAGACCTCAATTCACTGTAGCTAGAGGTAAGATTCTGCAGTCCTCTACACTTTCCCTCCAAGTGCTTAAAAGCATTCAGCTCTAGATCGATGTATGCCGAGCAAGTGCCATTTCAGGCACATGACTTGATTATCATCAAGTACATATGAAATGGATATCATAATTTTTTTGATCAAATAATGATTAGCTAATTTGCACATCGGGAGACTCCTAAATTGACCGTCGATACCCGATCACCTCACACTGCGTACGTATACATTGTACATTGTATACATTGTACTTTTGTTGCATATTGAGCATATGTCCATAAACTGCCTCTAGCTCAACTTTGCAAGCGATGGTATTCGCTTTCCAAAACGCTTCATGGGCATCCCACGCTTCCTCAAACAGTATATATATATACACACAACTGATGTAAAGCTACTACTAATCCTTTCTTAAATTACACGGCAATGGTGCACTGGTAGCTGCTCTTTTATTATCATGCGTTTCCTAAGAGATCTACAAGCAGATGGCGTTGAGTTGCTATTCAACTTATTGGAGTTGTTTGTTCGAAACAAGATTATATGGTCCGCGAGCAATGTACATTGATTGGTCACCGAGCTGTTCTGCTGTTGTGCAACAATATTGACCACAAAGCTAAACCAGTCTAGCTAGTATAGTAGTGTTCGTTTGATAAAGTACGCTGCTGCTCGCTGATTTCGTGTAAAACAGACTCGAAGCATCATTAATTACACAGTGACATCTCACAACACAAAATAGACCTGGAGGCATTCTATTTGATATTTCAGCAACTATTTGATCTAATCAAACTAGCAAGTTCTACAAGATCAATTTTACATGAAATGGTCAGAAAAACTTAGATAAGTACGTCCAGCGGAAAGTGACCCCAGTCATGATCAATAGTTCTATGAGGCATGCCAATAGTGCTCTGCAGTCCATTGACATTCCTACTTGGCGTTTCAAGCAGCTGCTTCACTATTCCATTAGTAGGCTGCCCTGCTGAAAGCATGCCAAAGTGAGATAACCTATCTCCAGCTATTGGAGAGAGAACATTCGACATGAACAAATCATCAAAACAAGAAGACTGTGTGGCAGCAGAACTAGTTGCAAATCCAACTGTAGAGTTACAATAGATCCCATCTTCCATATCAAATGGCATTGACCACGGGTAAGAACCGCTACCTTGAGAAGAGAACGCTGAGGAGAAAGACTTTTTGTTGGCGAGAGAAGCGATTAGAGCTACAGCTTCCTCAGGTGATGATGCCAAATCTATCATCGGATTAGCAACCGCGCAGGACTCACAGAAGGCTAATGACGAATCGTTCAGTTCAGATGGCACTAAACCTGAGTTGTTTGACATGACCCGCAAAGGTTGTTGATCTTGCAAAGTAGAAGGAGACTTGACGTGCAAGCAATAATTCTTGGGTGAGCCTATCCTCGTCACATCCACCCACTCCGACACCATCTCACCAAACACCTCCATTTGCCATTGTTTAAACTGGTCTACAAATTTTCTTGGCATCCTATAATAAGTATACTTATCACTTGAGATGGTTGTCTTCGCAGCGACAGTGTCGTCACGTCTGGCAGTTATGGGAGCCGGATCTCCTTGCGTAAGCTGACTACCGCGGAGACTAATCTCCACCGGGTGGGAGGAGCTCGTTCCTGAGTTGGAGCTCGTTCCTGAGTTCGAGCTCTGCTTTTTCCTGAATTTTCTGCGTCGTTGTCGAGGCGTGAACTTGTAATCTGGATACTTTTGAATATGAGCAAGACGCTGTTGTTCCGCTTCATCGACAAACTTCCTTTTGTACGTTGAAGGCAACAGTTTCCACAGTTTCCCGAGCATTTTGCTCACATCAGTATTGTGCAGGTCAGGATTTTCGCGCCCAAGTCTCTTCCTCTCTTTCAGCGACCAAATCATGAAAGCGTTCATAGGCCTGCGCACTCTGCTAGAATTAGAAGGCGAGCGACACACAACCTCGTCTTGCGGTAGCATTGGCTCGATATCAGCCATTTTACGTAACGTCTCATTATCTGCAGGAACGAATGGGCTGTCGTCTTCGTTGTGTCCCGAATATACACAGACAGGCGAGGGTCGACGCATTCTCTTTGTACCTCGCTTCATTTGGTTTCCGTGGTATAGGTAGAATGCGTGCCGATTAGTGACAAAGCTCAGCAACCGTTCTATAGACTGTCACCCGCTTATCATTGAACCGTCAGCTGGAATTAGCAAGAGATACTTCATTAGCTAATTAATGGAAGCCAATAGGAGATAACTCAATCAATTAGCATAGACTATCTTTTATGCTCCTAAAAATGCAGTCAATTCTCTCATATTCAAACACCGAACAAGCTAGACTTACAGCACACTTAGACATATATATATATATATATATATATATATATATATATATATATATGTATGTATGTATGTTTGTATGTATGTATTTATACGATGACTGGCAGATTATGTAAGTGAGTAGGTAAGTCAGCTGGTTGAAGGACTAGAATAACAACAATTATGGCTGTCATTTCGTTGGGGCCATGACGTGTTGGTATCAACAATTCATAGTGACAAGAAAGGTAGCTATGCAAACGTTGTAGTCATGAAAGATAACTACACTACAGCAATTGTAATAAATATAAGAAAAATCCGTGCACCATTGCACTTTCCAATTATAATAATGAACTATTATAGCGACGCTTGGTGCGCGCGCATTATTGAACAGAGGACGTTGCAGTTAGTCATATCTCGTGTCCACTTATACTCATATCTGGTTTCCACTTAGAGACGTTTCCACTTAGCCATATTTCCAAAAGTTACAATCAAGCTGGCATTTTAGAAAGACGAAAGTAAACCATGCAAAGCACTTTTCGGCCTTTCCACTTTCCTCGTCGCTTCTTGCAGTGCCGGCGCGCGAATTAGTGCAACATCGAATACTAGACGTCAGATCTCGTTTCAGCTAGTGGCATCGCTAAGCATGGACGACCTTAGGGAGGCTATGGCCTTCCCATAGGCGTAGGAAGCAACTTTCGACTGGGGGGGCACCTTCATTGGCGGTCTTGTGTGGGCGTTACCAGTTACCAGTTGCTTTTGTTCTCGAAGACATCAGGAAAATCCCAAGACCAGTAGCGATTATGTTCAGAACAGACATGTCAAAAAGTGGGGGGCACGTGCCCCCGGGCCCCCGTGCTTCCTACGCCTATGCTTCCCAATATTAGTAGGTGTGGCCTCTTAGATATTAGACCATACGTGAATGTATAATGAGATGTTTTCTCTGATGTTTGCCGGCAGATTGAACAGTTTGTTTCACATAATACCCTGTGGTTTTCATTTAGTACCCTGTGGTTTTGTTCAGTAAAATTGCTTTATTGAGCACAATGCAAAAACTACAGAACACCACAATCCAATTCCAATTATTTTCCAAATTAAAATTAAATACCACATCTCCAGAAGAGTATGGGTCAAGATAGAATTTTGTAGTTTTTCTCTATGAAAGAGTTGCTGCTATCGACTTTAGCCGTTCTCTGTGTAGGTATACATAGGATAAAGACACTCAGACATACAAACATTGATTTGCCCCAACAGTTATTGCACCCTACGAGTAGAAACACTTGCCGAGACCCGTATCCAGGATGTGGCAAAGGCAACATGCAGTACAACAGTGTGTGTACATGCAGTTGCCATCTATCGTCCAATTGTCGACATTCCTTCATCAAACATAATGACCTACTATTTTAGTAATCATGACTTGCCATTGGGTCTAGGTTTCTCAATTTGACATCTTCGATTCAAAACAGGAATTAGCCATTCTAGCCACCGTCTAGCAAAGGTGATAAGTACAGAGTGCTAACTTTTCTTGTGTCCTCCTTCGTAATGTTCATGGAACACCTAATTATGTTTGAGATGCTATTTCATTCACTCAAATGTGCAGAGCATGCTCTGTTAGCATACCCATTTTTATGTATAACGTAAAAGTAGCATCTCTCAAGTGTGCGAAATCAATAAATACATTTCAGCAGAAGGAAGCAAAATTTGAAGTGACCAATTACAAGGTATTGATAGAGATGTGCTCTTCTCCTTGCAAATTGTTTCTTTTCTATTATTTGCTTGTACAGAGAACGCTGCTCTTGTGTGTTGAGCGACTTGCAAAGTCATCTTACGCACAAACAATTATGACACCATGACAACTGTCGTGGCGTTATAGAACAACGTGTACGTGTTCTGACAAACTTCACAGTCTCCTGAGCCTAGAATTGCAGTATATAGAGCATGGAGTTAGTTCGCAACTTGTTAGTCTCAAAATAGAGATCTTTGTCTTGAAATGCTCATTCATTGAGATCACTCAAGCAACACAACACGTTTACAGTTGTATAGATCCGTATATCTTCTCTCAAACTCTTACACAAACTAGTCAAATCTAATACTAGAAGAATTCAACTGCTCCAACTATTGCTATTCCGACAGCTCACAACTTGCCCGATGGTTTGGTCAACACTGCACGCAGCCAAAGCATGATTTACAATGCTATCCACACTCAGCTTTCATCATTGCTAATAGTGACATCGCAATCACTCGTTCAAACATGTTTACTAAATGACCTCACAGCCACGTTACTGATCAACTATTCGCAATGCATGTACCAGGTACCCTAGTTGAAATTTCCTTCATAATCTATATATAAGCAATTCACATTCTAATTAATGTAATTGCTGTCAAGCTAAAGCTTCACTTCACTAATGCCAATTGCAACTTGCTGAATTATTCAAATATTTTATTAAAGTTATTTGTTAATGCTTAACACACTACAATGACTTACCAAGTAAAGTTAGTTTAACAAAATTTGGTAAGTGTAGTACTGTACTTAGAATTTCAAAGTCTGAAAGGTTACTTTTAGTTTGGGAGAATAGATCCTGTTTCAGAGTCATTCAGGATGTTCATCATTGGTTTAGCAAATCCCACAGTCAAGCTTCAATTCAAATAGCTGGCAAATGACAACGTCAAAGAAGCACAAAGTAAAGTTTACACATCAACTGTCAACAGGATGCTTTCTGGACTACACAATGTCGTTTAACCAATTTGGCCATTATCAAACTTATTATTGTACATTGCTGTTGATTTATCACTGTCGTACAGTTTTCTGTCATCAGACCAAACAGCACAGCTCACAACAAACATAGTGTAGTCCGATGTAATGAAGATCATTCTATATCGAGAATACTTCTAGACGTCATTCTTGCTCGGTTTCGGAAAGTTCCACGGAACATCAAGACAATAGAATCAAACTGGAAGTAAGGTAGACAAGAAGAATAGCTTAGAAAAGACAATTTTAATTTGTGTAGAATCGACCTAGTTGTCTCACAGACACAAAATTGTAATATCATTTAATCAATGACGTCGAATGCAGCACCCACACTACCAAATTGAGTTAGCATTCATCATGAGTAGTGACTTGCATGATCAAGTGGATACCGCTGTCACATTAGACTGGACCCAGTCTCTCTCCGCCCTCCTCATTCTCCGGATTGTCAATCCTGGGCGCCGAGAGACTGGTCTCAGACCACCCACTGACGTCACTAAACGCACTAGTGCTCCCCATTATTGCACCTCGTTACCGATCTGTATCAGACGGGGGAGTATATATCAGACATATATAATAAACGGCTTCCGGGAGCCGATAACTTATGCAGGATGTAAACTAACCAGCCAACGAGCCCGCACGTTGTCAAAGACAAGCACGCATTACACATCAACACATGAACTGCGTCTCAACCGTTTCTTGTCTCGAGTCATTTGCATTGGATTCCGAAGCTCTTGGAGCCGATAGTGCAAACGACGCGTAAGAGACCCAGATCATCCGACAAAAGACAAAACTCGCATTCAAAAGCCGCGCTAACTCATAGATCAATGCGAATGTAGGCGCAGATAGCAATAGAAACGCTCTCTTGGTAATTTGTAAAGTGTTTGTGGGCCACGTCTTTGCAACCACGGCAAGGGCGGTTACAAGACATGTGGAAATGTGCCCAAGGCAGCTGGCTCACATTGTGCGCTAATGGCAGTATTTAGTGACGTCACTGGGCGGTCTGAAACGTCTCTCTGCACCGACGATTGACAATTCGGTGAATGACAAGGCGGACAGAGACTGGTTCGAGTCTAGTGTTACAGGGTATTATCTCCGACCTCCAGGGAAGCTAACACGCTAGGTTAAAACCTCCTCGGATCCTAGAGTTAGGGTTCGGGTTCGGGTTTGGGTTCGCGTTAGGGTTATGGGTTAGTGTTAGGGATAGGGAACTGCAAACTAGATGGGAGGAAGTTCTGCCCTTACGGGCGGCAATTCTACCCTAAGTACAGTAACTTCGGTCGATTTTTTTACCATAGGGCCTGAGCTTCCCCGGAGGTCATGCGTGAGGGAAGGTTCTACGCCGTGACACTGGTATTATTCTTTCGAAGAGGTAGATAATTCGATTGTAGGTCTAAAGCTGTTAGAACCGCCAATGGGTATGTACCTTAAAGCTGCACACCTACGTAACTAATTAGAGATCAAAGAAAGAACATCGTCATGAAGACATCTCATTTATCTGAGGTAAGCAGCACGTCAGATAAGACTGTCCCAAAATCTTTGAAACCATTTGAGCTCTACAAAGCATGTGCCAATTCAGTCAGGTAGCTCATATTATGGTAAGAGCAACAGACCCTCTTTTCGCGCACCAAATTTTTTGACAGACTGTCTGGATCATATATTTTGCTCATGCTGATCAACGAGTAGATCGTTTCTATACTGTAAGCCATATACATGAACTTAATCAACCTGCACTCTACTATAGTCCTCACTAATCGGGAAGTTGTTGTATAGACTGTTGGCAGATCGAAAATTCTAGTGATTCCTTCTCCAACACACTCTCATGCGGAGCTCATGAAATATGACTAGATAAATCTACTAGACTAATTGAATTCTGCATAAATCATTTTCGAAATCTTATAGAAAATCAATTCACTGCTACAAGCAGGCGGCACTGAGATTAATTATATCGGACGGTGTGCAGTATGTGGAAACTGTAAGAAAACAATCTCAATCACACACACTCTCTCTCTCTTTCAACTCAATACAGGCTGTTGCCACCATTTGTACATCAGACTATAAGAAAATGTTCTTAAACAGTATATATAGTACTGTATATAAACCTTCTGCCTGTCACAGGGTAAGTAAGCTCAAGTAGCCTTCTAATATGTCTTCTAGCAAAATGTTTTACTAGTTCAGTGGTGTCCTATCACTTTCTCTAACAGTATTGTGTTTTCTATTTTTCAACTATTTCAAACTAATACATTCATTGCCTATATACATACCAGTAGTGTGATGAGAGATAGGAGCAATCACGTCTCTGGATGTAAATTACGATTTCAAGTAGACGTGCACTACAGTAATCAGTTCTCTAAGTCAGTGCTACCGACAAGGACGTAGAAATGGTAGCGAAAGTAAAGACTACGCTACCCGCACGCGTTAGGCAGATCGATCCGTTTACTGATCATAACGGCACATATACAGTATACGTTGAGGAAACGTGCAAGTTGTATGAAGTGATGTTCATAATTATTGCGCGACAAGAAGCATTTCTATTCCTTTTCGGAGCAGTGGTAAATAGCATCGATCGTCTAATAAAGAGAGCTCATCATTGCAAAGATCTTCTGTTGTTTGAAACAGTGAAAACTTGAGCAAGCAGTATGCTATGTCACAGCAGTTTACTCAACAATCTCACTATCATAATAGCAAGAGCATCAGCAATATATGCATGCATGTGGTCACTAACATCAATAACACCTTTCAAACACTTTGCAGAATGTTCTACTTGTAACAAAACAAAACTTGTCAGTTGAGAAACAACTCTGTTCCCTAGACACAGGCACAGGTCGTCTGCATGCATCAAATCGGTCTACCAACTTTTACAACCAAACCGAGTCAGTGTGTACTCTAAAAGAAGGACCAGCACAGCAGTGCTGCAAGACTAGGAACCACGACTGTTTGGGAAATCTTTGATCTGTTTGCTGTCACAGCAAGACGCAGGCCTTTTTGCAGACCTGCTTCAAAATTATTAGTGGAGACAGAACTTCCAAGGTACTGGAAGGATGCTTCGACCTCAATGGGGTTAAAATCAGATGAAGAAAAATGGAAATGGAAGGCGGGCATCATCTCTAGGTAGGAAAGCTGAAAGCGTTGTCTTTGTGTAGTTGATGATAAGCCCCATGCGTTGGCAAGAGGAATCCAGACTTCCAGCCAGGTAGAGAGGCTTGAATTACAACATTGACAGAACTAGCAGATTGACCTGTAATTAAGAGGAACTACATATAGTTTGTTCCAACAAAGAAGAAATGTAGAATGTAAGATGCGGCCTAGTAAAGTATTTGTGAATATGAATGTCATGTTGTCACAGGCAATTAAGATCGGAGTTCCACAGGTTATGTAGTCGATGACCGATTAGGCATCAAGCGTAACAAGATCTAGAGAGTTTTACGGCTGGGTTGGAATGGGTTGCTTAAAGATGCATTAAATAACGGCACCTATCTGTCAAGGTTTCGTGCATGTCGTATGAAGTGACGTCTTTCATAATTATTACAAGACAAGAAGCAGTTATATTTCTTCTCAGCACAGTCGTTAGCATTGATTGACTATTGAAGACAGCACATCATTGTGTAGAAGATGTTTCTGTTGTTTGAAACAGTGAAAACATGAGCAAGCAGCTGGTATGTGGGTTACAACAATTAACTCAACAATCTCACAATCTTGCCTATAGAAGACGATTACACCCGTAGCATACAATTGTGTCAAAGCATCCACTCGCAAGAGCAGCAGCAGCAAACAAGGAGACAATGCATGCATGTGGTCAGCAACAGCAATAATATCCCTCTAACTCTACAGAATGTCCAAAATAAATCTTGAGAAACAACTCCGTTCCTAGACACAGATAACGGTCGGCTGCATGCATCAAACAGGTCTACCAACTTTTACAACCAACCGAGAGTGTATTCTAAAAATAGCAGCAGACTGGTGCGGCAAGACTAAAACCCACGACTGAATGGAAAAATTTGCTCTGTTTGCTCTGACAGCCAAGCAGAAGACCTTTTTGCAAACGTGATTAGACATCGTTGGAGACAGAACTTCCAAGGTACAGGAAGGATGATACCATCTCAGTGGGGTCACAATCAGAATGAAGAAAAATGGGAGATGGAAGCCGGCATCAACCCCAGGTAGGACAGCTGGAAACTTCCTCTTCTTGTTGTAGATGGTGAGCCCCATGTGATGGCAAGAGAAATCTTGAGATTCCTGCAAGGTATAGAGGCTTGAATTGCTACACTTTTGACAGACTAGATTGACTTCAAATAGAAGGAACTAGGTATTGAGTGTTCCAAAGCAAGAAAGATTGTAGAACGTATATATAAGATGTGACCTAGTACAGTAATTGTGAAAACGGATGTCATGTTGTCACAGGCATTGCGGGTTGATTTCCGCAAAATATGTAGTCTATGACCCATTAGGCAACTACCAGTGGCACAACAACATCTAGATACAGTGCGGAATGGGTTGCTTCAAGACGCCCTTAAGCCACTCCGAACGCGCGTGGGGATGGAAAGCGAACCGCGTTCTTCTAGTGCAAATAAATCTGATACATTTTCAGGAGGTGGCTTAATTAATTAATTAATGTCCATCGATTCTAACTTTTTGGAGGCACCTGTAGTTGATGACCATTTTATCTAATTACCGATTTGAAGTAATTAGTTAATTTATTAACATTAATTAATGGAGCGTAAACCTGAATGGGTTTACAAGCTGTATAGACTCGAGTCAGTCTCTTTGACGTTTCCCGTATGTCACTCAGAAGCGGGGAGAGCCTGGTTTCAGACCGCCTTCTTCCTGTGCAATTTATAGTTACTGTACAATCTTTGCATAATAACCGCTCCCAGGTGACATTAACGGCTCCCGATCTCGGGAGCCGTTTAGTGATCAGCGCTTGCATCATAATATCATGCATTTGTTGCGACGTTCACAGGAGCTCTAGAGCTCCAACACCTCAAACCCACTATCTATAGCAGTCTTAAGTAACTCTGAGCGACGTACACGTACAACCTCTAAATTTTAGGGCCTCGGCTGCTAGCTTAGGTTACAGCTCCTGGGCACCCGTTAATCAATTAACATAAAGAAAGCGGGAAGGAGGCTCGACTACCACGTGGAATTGGCCACATCAGACAGTTATTCGATATACCTCTTGAAAGCACGCGAAAACATCATCGCATCGACTGGCACGCTAATTAAAAATCAGCGAGAACAATAAGCGCATGCGGTTCATTCCAATTGGCCGTCCATTTGGCCGGTCGCTCAATGAATCACTGGTCCACAGACTACACTACTGTAATCCTAGCGCATGCGCGCCTCGGGTTAATAACGGATATTATAGCCTATATGGGGTTACAGTGTATTGACTATTCGATGCGCGTGCATACACACGGGAGAACGAAGGAAAGCCTATTATTGAAGAACCTGGATATACTCGAAAATATTGCATTTTATCCACGCGGCTGGTAATAAGCGATACGCTCCGTGTGTACCGTTTGAGATCAGGAATGGGCGTTTCAGATTGAAGATCTGACGCGTCGTTCTAGATAAAGTCGAACGCGAGAGGACGGTTTGATAATTCATCAAGGAATCGCGATACTCTAACTCCGGACGACACAACATCTAAGGCGCCGGTCATTATTAAGTACCCGGGGCTGGCAAATTTGAAGAGGTCCGTATAGTTGCCCCACTGTTTGTCGGTTAACTTTTGATGACCCTATATATGTGCACATACAGTATATATAATGAAATAGGTATGTACAATACAATGTAGTCTGTTTCAGGGCTCAAGTGCGGCCTAAGAATGATTTCTAAAGTTGGTCATTTCCATTCAACCCGCAATTCTATAGTATAGAAACCCTGAAAAATTATGAACCCCAACAGATGACGTGACGCAAATGCTTAGTGACCCCTGTAAATCACTGAATTTCAAACTTATGGCTTCCACAGCAAATTTGCCAGTCCCCCGGACGCTTAATAATGACTACCCCTAACACAGTAACTCTCTCCATGCACCCTATAGCTATAGCTCTCTCCACCCCAACTCTATCTCCATTGCAACTTTCTCTTCACCCTATAACTCTCCAACGTAATAACTTTAGATGTTTTCCACCCTAAGTCTAGATTTCTACCCCCAATCTCTCTCATCCCAACTCTCTCTCCACCCGAACTCTCTCTCCACCCCAACTCTCTCTCTCTCCACCAACTCTTTCTCCACCCCAAGTCTCTCACCACCCTAACTCTCTCCTCCCTAACGCTAGATATAACTCAACCAGCTCTCTCTCTTGATCCACCTTAACCCCCACCCTCGCCCCTACCTCACCCTCGCCCCTACCTCACCCTCACCTCACCCTCACCTCACTCTAAGTCTTAGATCCTTAGAGGTCTACAGGAAATCCGTCAAAAAAAACTTGTCATATTGGTGTTTTGTGGAGTTTTCTAAAGCGTGGCGACCTAAAATTGAAACAGCAAGAGTCAAAACTTCAAACCACCTTGATCCAACTGCGCCTTCTTCAATCCATCTTGCTTGTAAAAGCTCTGCCAGCACTTGGGAACATTCCATCTGCCTGGTTTACAGATGGATTGGGTCACGATGCAATCTGCAAAGTGCATTTTGTCGTGATTCCCTGTGGTTCTGGAAACATAATAAGCTCTACAATATCAATGGGCGGAACTTCAGCTTGCTGCAGTCAATAAACCACCTAATTTGAATTTAGCAGATCCGCCCGTGGCTAATTAAATACTGTTAAACCGAAAAATTTAATTAATTCCGAAATACTTCCAAACATGTGAGGCAGTAAGTTAATTAATAATGGTATAGCCTGAGGCTTCAAGCAACTGTCTACTTCTACCTATGACATAATGTGACACTGCAAATTCAAATCAATTGGCACAAGTCGAACAGCAACACAGGAAATGCCGGCTGGAGATCTATGATGGAAAACGTCAATCGTCAAATGTGCAAAGCAATATAGGCTCTGTTAGCATACTGATACTTTACGCAATAACGTAAAAGTAACAACTCTCGAGTGGAACAAGTCATACCCATTTCAAAATATTGAAGTGAGTAAGCGCACACCTGCCAATTGCAAGGTTTCCTTCAGCTACTTGTTTCTTTATTATTCACTTTAGAGTTAGAATGCTACTCTAGGGAATTGAGCTACTTGCAAAGCCACACCTTCCGGACGAAACCATTATGACACCATGAAATTGTTGTTGTGATGGCAGTGTTACAGATCAACTTGTATATGTTCTGACAAACTTCACTGTCTGGGTGTAAGTGTCAATTATTGACATATTATTGTGAGCCTAGCTTTGCAATAGAAATGGAGTTGCTTCGCAACCTTTACAAATTTCATGTCCAAAGTCTGAAAACAGTAGCGTAGGAAGATGTTCACGAGCGAGGGAGATGTACCTTGGATGTCATCATGAGTAAGCAAAAATTATCTCGCTCGCCAGACCGTGAACAGATTTGCAAAAGTCACTAGCACAGAAAATATAAATTCCTACACTGAGCGAGGGGATGAATCCCCCATCCCCCATCACTCGTTTTCTACGGGGGTAGCGAGGTCAGATTCAGTTTTAAAGAATGGATCCAGCTGTGGAGTCATTTGAGATCTGACTCACAAGATGTTCATTATTGTATACCGAATCCTAGCAAAGTTCCAATTCAAATAAGTATCAAATGATATCGTCAAGAACTACATAGTTTACATACCATTTGTCAACAGGATACTTTCTAGACTACATAATTATGGCAATTATCAATTCGTATTCTTGTACATTGTTAGTTTATCATTGTTGTTACAGGTTTCTGTCATTATAGTAAAAAGCACAGCTGATAACTAATATAATGTAGTCCGCGATGTAATGAAGATCCGTCTACATTGAGAAGACTTCTAGACATCATTTTTGCTCGGTTTGGGTAAGTTCTACGAAAAGTCAAGATGACACAATTCAAAATTGGAGGTACTACGCACTGTTGACGAGAAGAATGTGAAGTTCTCAAATGTTGCTACACGATGTCAATGTAAGGGCAACATCAATGTTCTTAAACGTGACAGCATATCTTCCTATTGGACAAACATAAACAGTTTCTTTGGATTGTGATAGTAATTTTATATCATTCTGGGGGCAAATTGCATCAAGCAAAATGTAATTTGATAACGGTTTTGAATATCAAATGAATTTTGAATAATGAGTGAGTTGAATATCGAACTAAAGTAGACTTAGATCAATCAAATTGACTCTTAGAACAGATAAATTTGATTGTTCGTGTAGAATCAACCTATTCGTCTCCCAAAGACACAATCGTACAATGATTTGATCGATGATGTCGAATGCAGCTCCCACATTGTCAAATTGAATTAGAACTGATCATGAGTAGTGCATGTCTTTATCAAGTGAATACCGGTATATAATTCTTTCATGAGTAGTGCATGTAATTTTTAACTGGATATCCATATCATTCTTTCGAAGAGGTAGATAATTCGATTGTAGGTTTAAAGCTGTTAGAACCGTCAATGGGTATACCTGGAAGCTTCACACCTACGTAACAAATTAGAGGTCAAAGTAGGAACATTGTCATGAAGACTTCTCATTCATCTGAGGTAAGACATTGGAGTACGTTAGATAAGATTGTCCCAAATATTTGTAACCATTTCAGATGTGTGCATCTATATAGAGCAGGTGCCAATTCAGTCAGGTAGCTCAAAGTATCATAAGAGTAATAGACTCTTACGCGCAACACATTTTTTAAAGACTGTCTGGATCATACTTCTATATTTTGCTCAACGTTAAGATCGTTTCTATATTGTCATTCAAATAAGGCTCGGTACTCAATCAACCTACACTACATTCTACTAGTCCTCACAAATCGAGAGTTTCTTCTACAGACAGTTCGCAGATCGACATTTCGAGTGATCCGCTTTCCGAAAACACTCCACTCACTCTCCAGCAGCGCTCAATATGGATAGATATATTTATTAGAGTACATGCACCGTTTCTGCATAAATCACTTTCGAAATCTCATAGGAAATCAATTCACTGCTACAAGCTTGGCTCGGCATTGATATTGTGACGTTATACAGTACGTTGGAGCTGTAGCATTATTGGTTAGCAGCTTTTAGGATCCAGTGCACCATTCAAAACTCCTACTGTCCCTGCTTTAGCTTATTACCGGAGGACACGCTGTTGTTGCGTGTACTGTACCATTTTAAAACTATATAGACTATAAGTTGGCTAGTAAGCTTAGTTACAATGGGCTGGTAATTATAAGAGCTGCTCAGCTACTGTCAGTCGTCTAGAATTTGAAAAACTGTTTTGACTAGCTTTCTACTATATCATCTAGCAAAATGTCTTAATACTTCGGATCTAATCATTCGCTCTAACAGTACTACCTCTCATAATCTCAAGGCTATCAAAAAACATACTCGTTGCCTATACACAGCAGTGATGTGAGATAGAACTCACCAGCTACGTCTCTGAGCCTACAATTAGAAAGAGTCATGCAGTCCAAGGCTATCGAAACCATTCTACCCTCGTTTCTGTTGAGAGACGCCACTGCCGACCACGGTTTCAAATAGACGTGCACTACGTAAATCAGCTCTCTAAGTCAGTGCTATAAACAAGGACGTATAGAAATGGTTGCAAAAGACTCCGCTAGCCGTACGTGTTAGGCAGATCGAACCGTTTGCCGAATATAACAGCACTTATATGTCAAGGATTCGTGCATGTTGTATGAAATGATGACTTTCATAATTATCGCGGGACAGAAGCCTTTCTATTTCTTTTCGGAACAATTGTAATTTGCATCAATCGTCTATTGAAAAGAGCTGATCATTGTGTAAAAGATCCTTCTGTTGTTTGGTTGCTTGTTTTAGGCACAGCAATTAAATCAACAATCCCACTATCTTGCCTATACAAATAGATTACACCCAGAGCTTACAAGTGTTGCAGAGTTATCTCATCACAAGAGTAGCAGCAAACAAAGCATGTATGTGGTCAGTAACTTCGATAATACCTTTCGAACACTTTAAAGAATGTCCTACTTGTAACAAAACAAACCTAGCTTGACAAACAACTTCGTTCCATAGACACAATACAAGCAGGTCGACTGTATATGAAGCAAATCGGCATTTTACAACCAAACCGAGTCAGTGTGTATTCTAAAACATGAGCATTATAGTGGTGCTGCCAGGCTAAAACTACCACTACTTGGCAAATCTTTGCTCTATTTGCTCTCACAGCCAAAAAGAAGACCTTTTTGCAGACCTGCCTAGAAACTGTTGGAGACAGAACTTCCAAAGTAATGAAACGATGGTAAACCTCAATGGGGTCACAATCAGGATGAAGAAAAATGGAAAATGGAAGGCGGGCATCATCTCCAGGTAGGACAGCAAGAAGCTTGGTCTTCTTGTAGTTGATGGTGAGTCCTATGTGATGGCAAGAGTAATCCAGATTCCAGCAAAGAAGAGAGGCTTGAATTGCTAAATTTGACAGAGCTAAAAGATGGACTAACTAAGAGGACTAGGCACAGAGTGCTCTAAAACAAGAAGGATTGTAGAATGAAGGATATGGCTAGAGGCGTCGCTCAATAGGGGCCTGAGTGGGCCATGGCCCCCCAATATTAGTAGGCGTGGCCGTCTAGACAATTGACAATAGACAATAATCCTAGCGCTGGCCTCCCCAATTTTGGACGTCCAGCGACGCCTCTGATATGGCCTAGTACAGTATAGTAATTGTGAAATGGATGTTAGGTCGTCAGAGGCAATCAAGATTTGCGTTTCCACAGACTATGTTTAGACAACTAACAAAACAAGATCTAAGGCTCGTTGAAATGTGTTGCTTCAAGATGCAAATAACAATGGCATAGCTTGGGCTTCGAAGCAACTGTCTACGCCTACCTATGTGACACTGCATGTGAATTCAATCCAATTCATTGGCACAGGTCAAACTGCAACACCGAAACTTTCAGGTTTAAGATGGAAAACGTGCTCTGTTAGCATACTCAAACTTTATGCAATAACGTAAAAGTAAAGTCTCTCCAGACCAATAAAATTAATGAATTTCAGAAGAAAAGTAAAAAATTTGAAGTGAGCAAGCGCTCACCTGCCAATTGCAAGGTATACATAAAGATGTGCTCTTCTGCTAATTGCTTCTTTTATTATTTTCTTGTACAGAGAACGCTACCCTTGTGTGTTGAGCTACTTGCAATGTCATCTTACGAACGAAAAAATTATGACACCATGAAAACTGTTGTGGTGATGGCAGCGTTACAGGACAACTTGTTTGTGTTCTGACAAACTTCACTGTCCGGGTGTAAGTGCTATTATTGTGAGCATTCCAATACATAGTGGAGTTGCTTCCCAACCTTTTAGCCTCAAATTGCAACTTTTCATTAGTCCTAGAAAGTTTATTGAATCATTGAGATCACTCAAGCAGCACAAACATCTATGGATAAATGAATCATTATACTGTTCAAAACAACTACACAAACTAGAGAAGAATTCAACTGTTCAAAGTATCACCAGTCCAACAGCTCACAACTTAATTGAACAATGGTTCATTCAACACTGTAATGAGCCATAGCATGGTTACACTATATAACTACACTCAGCCTGCACACTATCAGTGCTAACAC
The DNA here is from genome assembly GCF_963422355.1 of Corticium candelabrum. Classification (NCBI taxonomy): domain Eukaryota; kingdom Metazoa; phylum Porifera; class Homoscleromorpha; order Homosclerophorida; family Plakinidae; genus Corticium; species Corticium candelabrum. The sequence continues at coordinate 2,730,495 of NC_085092.1, read as the reverse complement.
TAAAATCGCAACCACATGTCTAGAAAAGTCTACTAAATGACAGCACTGCAACGTTGCTGATCAAATATCAGCAATATTTAGCAGATGTCGTAGTTGACATTATCTCCATAATCTATCAGCCTTTGACATTCTACTTATTGCATTTGCTGTCAATCAATGGTCTTACTATGAGGAACGGCCAATGACAAATTTGGTATTCATTTAGTATTTTCTTAAAGTTTCTTGTTATTAAGTACCTATAGAACACTATAATGTTTAAGAAGTACGTTCAACAAATATTTGGTTAATTTATAGTACTTCCATTTGATTTTCAAATGTGAAAGGTCAGTTTCAGTTTCAAATAATGGATCCAGCTTTGGAGTCATTCGAGATCAGAGTTACAGGATGTTCATCTTTTTTTACCAAATCCTAGCTAGATTCCAATTCAATTAGATGGCAAATGACTGTGTCAAAGAACCAAAAAATACTTTCACATCACTTGTCAACAAGGGTGCTTTCTAGACTACATAATTTCATAGATAATTTAGGCTATCATCAGTTCTTACTCTTGTACCTTGTTGTTAGTCTATAATTGTTAGTCCTGTTTTCTTTTGCCAGAGCAAATGCACAGCTCATAACTAATTCAATGTAGCCAATGTAATAAAGATTTGCCTACCTCGAGAAGACATCTAGACGTTAATTTTTCTAAGTTCGGTGTGTTATACAGAACATTAGGATGACACCAATCTATCTAATTTGAATGTACGATAGCGAGAAGAATGCGTACTTAATTTCATCACTAGCTCAAATGATATACAATGACAATGTGAGAGCAAATATGCTGATGTACGTAAATGTGATGACATATCTCTTTTTCTTGAGCAAACAAAAAGAACATATTTTGGATAGTGATAGTAAGTTTATATCATTCTGGCTGCCACTGCAGGCACATTGCATTAAGAATAACTGTGATTTGCTAGCGAGCTTATTAAAGCGAGTTGAATATCAAACTACAGTAGGCCTAGATCAACGCAACTAAACATAAAACAGATAAATTTGAATTGTTTGTGTAGAATGAAATTACCTGACTCAGAGACACAAGGTTGTGTTATGATTTAATTAATCAATGATGTCAAAAATGCAGCTCTCATATTATCAAAGCTAGCATTCATCATAAGTTGGGTCTTGATCAAGTGGATTGCAACACCATCCTTTCGAAAGCGTAGATGATTCGATTGTAGGTCTATATTGTTAAAGCTGTTAGAAACACCAACGGGGATCTAGCCGGATGCTTCACACTTGCGTAACTAATTAGAGCTCAAAGAAGGAATAGTGTCTTGAAGAGCTCCATTCATCTAAGGTAAGATGCTGCAGTACTTCCCAATCGTCCTAAAATGTTTGCAACCATTTCAGCTATATGAAGCAGATGCCAATTCAGTCATATAGCAAAAATCGTCATCAAGAGCAATAGAATCTGCTCGCGCATCACAGTTTCTTACAGACTATCTGGATCATATATTTTGCTCACGTCGAACAACGATTAGATTGTTTCTATACTGTAAGTCATCTATCCATTGATATATAATAAACTCACATTATGTTCTACTAGTCATCACAAATCGAGTGTTCTTTCTAGACATGCAGCTTGCAAATTGACATCCTGAGTGCTTTCCAAGAAAGTTGCACTGAAATCCACACTCTCTCAAACAGTGCTCAATATTGGATCAACGTTTCGGCATAGATTATTTTCGACATATCACAAGAAAGGAAAGCACTTGAGCACATGTCATTAGGTTGCTATCCTTAGTCTAGGGTTAGATATATGTGAGAACTGTAACCCAATCGGCTGAGAAGTAATTCAGCTTTAATATACTACAAAATTTTCGTGTTTGAAGGGGAGAAGGAAGGGTAAAGGGAGATGAAGCAATTATCAGATCAGACCCACCTACAGTGTACTCAGCCTGATTGCACCTTTACAACACAGAACAATACAAGCAGGTCTTGTCAATCATCAACGACAGAAACATGGAGCAGCTGTCGAACAGACTCCTTTTGCTTTCACTGCCAGCAACACTTACTCAAGTGAATTAAGGCGGAACATGGAGGGATGGATGGATGGATGGATGGATGGATGGATTCTATACATATATTTTTAACATATGGCTGCTCTATTACAGGCTAGTTGTCTAACAGTCAACATCGAATACAATCCAATAGTTTGTACCAATAATGCAATATACTAGTTCTAAAAGAGTTCTTAGACAATGAGGCGAGCCTCACTGACGATGCTGTCAACAAAGTCAAGATGTACTGGATGGCGCTTCGATGACCTCGTCCCTCTAACACAAAGAATTGCAGATCGTAGTAGAGAAAAACTCACTCTGCATCGTATTAGTGCCATTGTTTGACTGTAGGAAGTGTCCTGTTTGTCTGAGATCAGGCTGGCTAGCCGTTTGTAGAAAGTGTTTGCTTCTCTTCCCATGCCTCCAGTTGACGACAACACCAATGGAGTGAAGCTACTTTCTTCAATCTCTCCGACTCTCTCGCCATAGGCTCTCTGCTTCTCAAGTTCATGGTTCCGAAAGATTTGGGGTAAGGTCATCTCCTGGTAACTTTGCGCGTTGGGGTAAAACACCTTAATATCGAAAAATACGCGTTCACCACGACGCCATACACCTCTTGCCGAAACATCCAGCCGTGCCTCTTCGTCCCTGTTGGCAGTACGATTGTGTAGGCATTCACCTGAGAGGGGGTTTAGCCTCGGTTCGATGGCCACATCCGAGCATACTTCACTAATCAGATCTGCAGTGATGTCCCTCACTTCGTTATGCCTGATAGTTGGAAATCCTCCTTTGGGGCATATCATAGCATGGTCAACATTGAATGTTGACCCGCATGAGCACTTTGAGGAAACGTCCTTCATTGACAACCCATACCTTAAACAAATGGCATCTCTAAATTCACACTTTGGTAGATGAAATCCGTGATTTTGGATCGGCAAGACAGTTAACCAGCTCGATGCTTCCTTTTCTCCTGCCAGTTCTATGGTTCTTCTTAGAGAGGGAGATGCATCACTTTTCAACTTGTTCAAGGTTGATTTATGGGCTGCTTCTTTCTCTGACTTTGATGCCTTTTTGTTTTTTGAATTTCTTTCTTGTCTACAGAGTAGGAAGGTTCTTGATTTACAATCTCAGCTGCAAGAGGGGCGGTAATTCGTTCTGAAGTTTGATAATGCCAATCAGCCATTTGTGTAGGGTCAATAACATTTAGACCACCAAGTCTACAAGGTAGAGCTAGAAGGCTTCTCATTTCGTCACTGATAGCCGTTTGACCTGTGAGAGCAGGAATGAATTGTTGACGGACGACCTTCTCCAATGGAGCCAGTAGATGTGAAATCTCTTTGACTGTACGCAGCAGGAAGTTCCATCTCCCTATCAAACCATGTGTAAATGCTGAGTAAGCAGCGTGTGGTTGCGTTTTTGCAATTAATGTCAAGTTCAACACTTGCTTAGCCCATTCATCTACCTTTCCTCGTATATACTCCTCGACAAAGCAGTCATCACCCAAGGCAGCACCCAGATGTCGTTTTCCTGTAGTTGTTATATGAACACCGGGATTTGCAAAGACCACTTCAGCTTGTTTCTTTGCCTCAGGTTTCACGATTAACCATGACTTGGTCGCATTGGTTTGATAACCAAAATCCCCTCCTACTTCAGTCAGCTTGTCCCACCATTTCCAAACTTCATTTATGGTACCTACTTCAGTCGCATCGTCTGCAAACCATACTTGTTTACAGATTCCCGCAAGGCTAGAGATCAGAGGAACAGTTCCGATGGCATACATTGCCATAGCTAATGGGTCTCCTTGAGTTGTTCCTTCCACTGATTGTATTATCTCTCCGCCGATAACGTACATGTTAATTGCCACTCTGTAGGTGTTAATCAGTATTGTTGAGAGAGCAGGACATATTATCCTAGAATTATGCAAGGTTGCATTACGATTGAGTGTGTTGAATGCATTTTTTGCGTCCACAAGCAACACACAGTCAGACTCATCAGCGTGGAATATCGATCTCATGGCATGAATTGCAGCTTCAGAGCCACCTTCTTGCCCTGCACAAACTTGCAATGAACCAGCATATTGGCAGATGTCGTCCTTCACTACTGCTGCAATAGATTTCGAAATTATTCTTCTAAATGTTTCACCAATCCCAATTGGCCTTAAGCCAGGACATTTATTGAGTGGTATTAGTCTACATGCAACAAACGCCTGTAAGCCACGAGGGTGAACGAATTCTGTGCAGAGTCTTTTTGCAAGGCCCAGCGAGGGAGTTGCATAGCTCAGCAGACTGACAACCAAAAGAACAACAAAGACGACGCCAAGCATTAGAGTCCATTCCAGATGGACCGCTGCAGCCTTGAGTTCGTAGAGCTGCTCGTTTGATGGCATCTCCATCAATCTGGTCAAATATAACTGCTGGTATGTCATTGACTGGTCTTTGAAGAAGCGCCGAGTTTGATGTTGGTTGCGAGGCTGGGTGCTTTTCTTTGAGAACATTCATGGCAGTTTGACCATTAGACCCTTCCACTATTTCATCCATTGCCAAGATTCCTCCATTGGTATTGTCTGACAAATATCTAAGAGCAGCGTACACGTTGCCTTGAACCATTAGGCGACTGAATATTCGTTCAATCTGTTGATTTGAAGGGGATTTCTTTGATGACTCTAGGCGCTGCTGTATAGCTTTTAATTCCCTAAACAACTCATCAAATCTTCCTTCCTTCCACAAGTTCAGTCGACGCTGGAGGTGATGGACGTGATCCCTGCTCTTTGATTTTGCACTCGGCTTTTGGAACAACAGGACTTGCAAGACAACGAAAGCTTTCAGTGCAATAACTTCCATAGCCGTTGCATTGCTATATGCTTGTAAAAGATTACACATTTCAGAAACAAAATCTTTTCCAACTCGTCCTGAAGGTACAAGGAACAGATTTTTTCTCCAAAAGACGACGTCGTCATAGATTCTGGACAATTCCTTGCATGCTTCCGAGCCATCTAAATCATTCCATTTGAAACTTGCTGCGGCACACTCTTTAAATGGTGGTAGGTGAAATAAAGAGGTGTGAGAGCTGTCCGTTGACGGTACAGGAGATTCACAACGCACGGTGGGGGGAGTTCCTTGGCAGGACATCCAAGACGTTGAATTTCTGTTGCCTGAGGACGTGACATTTGAGATACATGTCGGAAGGCTAGATCTCCCAGAGATTGTGCTTTCATTATCATATGGCCTTTGTGATCTCACAGGGCTACAGATCCCGGATATTATGTTGCTATTGCCAGATCCGTTGTTATACTGTCGAGACGTGGTGTTTCTGTTGACAGATGGCATTTGACAAGTCAACTGTTGTTTATTCAGCTCATGGTACGGTTTGCATTTGGAGAGATGCTGATTCAGGCGTTGAAACCAGTGTCTGCATCCGGGACATTGAGATAGCCATAATTCAAATTTGAGATGCGATGGAAAGTCGTCCGGGTCATGTACCAGTCTAAAATGCTCAAGAAAACGGTTCTTTGATCCGGTCCATGCACAACCTGTACAATTGCATGAGATAGACAACCAGGAGTTGGTACCAGAGATTGGTGGCGGAGAAGCTGTTTGAGACATGTTGATGGCCTGTTAAAAACTATAGTCTTGAGGTATTTAATCGTGAAAATGAATAACCACGAGCCGACTAGGTCAACCGACAACCAGCGATCCTAGCACAATCCGTGCCATGTCAACATCCGGGGATGGATGGATGGATGGATGGATGGATGGATTCTATACATATATTTTCAACATATGGCTGCTCTATTACAGGCTAGTTGTCTAACAGTCAACATCGAATACAATCCAATAGTTTGTACCAATAATGCAATATACTAGTGCTAAAAGAGTTCTTAGACAATGAGGCGAGCCTCACTGACGATGCTGTCAACACAGTCAAGATGTACTGGATGGCGCTTCGATGACCTCGTCCCTCTAACACAAAGAATTGCAGATCGTAGTAGAGAAAAACTCAGTCTGCATCGTATTAGTGCCATTGTTTGACTGTAGGAAGTGTCCTGTTTGTCTGAGATCAGACTGGCTAGCCGTTTGTAGAACGTGTTTGCTTCTCTTCCCATGCCTCCAGTTGACGACAACACCAATGGAGGAAGCTACTTTCTTCAACCTCTCTGACTCTCTCGCCATAGGCTCTCTGCTTCTCAAGTTCATGGTTCCGAAAGATTTGGGGTAAGGTCATCTCCTGGTAACTTTGCGCGTTGGGGTAAAACACCTTAATATCGAAAAATACGCGTTCACCACGACGCCATACACCTCTTGCCGAAACATCCAGCCGTGCCTCTTCGTCCCTGTTGGCAGTACGATTGTGTAGGCATTCACCTGAGAGGGGGTTTAGCCTCGGTTCGATGGCCACATCCGAGCATACTTCACTAATCAAATCTGCAGTGATGTCCCTCACTTCGTTATGCCTGATAGTTGGAAATCCTCCTTTGGGGCATATCATAGCATGGTCAACATTGAATGTTGACCCGCATGAGCACTTTGAGGAAACGCCCTTCAGTGACAGCCCATACCTTAAACAAATGGCATCTCTAAATTCACACTTTGGTAGATGAAATCCATGATTTTGGATCGGCAAGACAGTTAACCAGCTCGATGCTTCCTTTTCTCCTGCCAGTTCTATAGTTCTTCTTCTTGGATGGATGGATGAATGGATGGATTACATGTTGTAATAGATGAAGATACATACGGTACTTCTGGTAAAACGTTCAGACTGAACAGATAAATGAGTGACACTATTAGTAAAGAGGGGCAACAACGATTCTAAGTTGACTTGAAATGAACGAACAAACTATAAGAAATGCAAACTAAAAGGTAAACACACTAACGACTAGAAACAAGAGCGCGCCTGAGAAGCAGTTCCAATGATTGATGTCGTCATTTTATTGATGGATGGATGATATACTATAAGTAGCTGTGGATGGACGGATGGATGGATGCGAATGGCGTGCGTGCGTGCGTGTGTGTGCGTATATGTATGTATTTCCCTGGAAGGAGAATTCAGCTGAGTTGTGAATTCAGCTGCCTGTTCTATTTTCTCAAATTCTCTAGCCCAACAGCGACATAAGAATTGGAGAGTGCAAGCTGCTGAAGTATAATTGCTAGTTCATTGTCAAAGCGAGAATAAAGTAGCGTAACCTAACGTTCATGTTGGCCATTTTGTTCATGTGTTAGGGTGACAAGGCACCAAGCATATCACCTAGCAAATATGACTCACGCCTGCTTCTTCACCAGTGTTTGCAGGCCTGCACAGAATCAAATTAGCAAAGTATACACTGCAAGACCTAAAAGAACAGATCGTCCCTGCAAGAGCCCAGATTGAGTGCTGTCTAAAAAGCAGAGCAGTGTAGAGATTACACGTTCGAAATAGGCACCATAGCATTGTCTATTTTACAGACGTCCCGGTGGCAACAGTCCACAGTTGAGATCTCTAGATCGACCGTAACAAATTTGTTGTAATGTGTACTGTGATATGTGTACTCGAATGCGTTCAAATAAAAACCATTATCCAATGTTTGATCTACTAGATATACACTGCCACCATCTATTTGGATCAAATCAACCTAGCAAGTTGTACAAGATCGATTTCATATAAATGATGAGAAAAATAGAGTCATGCCAGTTGTTGACCGCATGCATGTACTGTGAAATTGCTAATTGGAGCTTCAAGCAGCTGTTCTAATATTTTATCAGTAGGCTACGCTGTTGAAAGCATGACAGACCAAGATACTGCATCTCCAAACATTGTAAACTTCGATATGAACAGATCCTCAAAACAAGAAGAATGCGTGGTAGCTGAACAAGTTTCAACTACCACTGAAGTGTTGAGTAGGTCACATGATCCTGATGAAATGGCATTGGCAATGGGCAAGAAGCCTGACCTTGACTCAAGCCTAAGAAAGGAAGGTTGAGGACAACAAGTTTACGTCGGATAGAGAAGCGATAAGAGTTACAGCTGCCTCAAAGGATGATGTCAAATCAATCCTCACATGATCAACTGCGCAGGATGCATAGAGGCTAAATGTTAATTCGGCTTTGGTATAATCTACTCAGGTTGTTGATCTTGCAGTGTATACATCTAAATATAGAAGAAGAGTTAATGTGAAAACAATACTTCTTGCACGAGGTTAACGTCGCTGGATCCAACCTCTCCGACACCATCCCACCAAACGCTTCCATTGCCATTGTTTAGACTGATTGTATTTAAAGCTGCTTGGCATTACAATTAAGACAAACATAGTTCTATAGTTTGAGTTGAATATCTTTGCCACGGGAGCGCTGCATGCACAACTATATAGCCACTACGGGAACCGGATCTCTTTCCGTACGGCTAGCTGATTACTGCTGCTTCTTCCGACCGTTTGTATCGTCGCCGAGGCATCGACTTATGATCGAGATGCTTTTGAATATGAGCAAGGCTCTATTGTTCCACTTCATCGACGTATATTTCTGTTTATACGTTGGAGGAAACAATTCCACAGTTTCCGTTTTTCTCACCTCAGCAGTGTGCAGCTCAGTATTTTCGCGCCCAAGTCTCCTCCTCAATTCCAGTGACCAAATCATGAAAGTGTTCATCTAAATACGCCTGCGCACTTTGCTAAAATTGGAAGGTGCATGAGCGGTATACAACCTCGATCGTTTTGCGGTAGCATTAGCTCGATCGATATCAGCCATTTTGCGTAATGTCTAATTATCTATGGGAGTAAATGAACTGTCGTGACCGCTGTCTTCTGAATCTAGACAAAAGCGCCCCTTTTGCACTAAGCTTCATTTTGGTTGTCCTGTAAGTATTGTGATATCTCCGTTTCTGACAGTGGAAAATATCGGCTCTTTCATAAAATACCCGCTTTTCAACTTGTTTTTATAGGAGAAACTCAACTATATACTGGAAAGAGCCAATCAGAGTCTACCCAGTCAATTATCTAGAGCAGCTTTATAGCCACATGTGCATCTATTTTAAGTTTCTTCCGTCAATATTCCACATAAAAATATTGACTATATAGGATTTACTTGCAAAGCACATTTACGATTACTGCCAAATCCAGAAACGTATTGGGATTTCCAGTTAATATCAAAAACGAAAACTTTCCTATTAGTTCAAAAGAATTATGACTGTTTTATTGATCTTAACTTCATTATACTCTAGTATCTCTTTATTGTTTAGCTATAAACGATTCATTACTCTGCCCAATTATCGTTCATAGTCGTTTCTGTTGTGAGTTGACTGCTTTAGCGCCGTAGTCAACACACAGAGTAAGCGTAGATAGTACATGTAGTGCAGGTGTTGCCTGCATTTATTTCCAAAAGTAGACCCATCCACCTTTTAGGAGTTTTCTTGCAACTTGGAAACATGCAAACTAACGCCCTGTAGATCCTGTCACAAGGTAGGTAGGTAGTTTCGTTCCACTTCCTTGAAATACGGACAAGACACTAGGGGGTGTCACTTTGTTGGCGCCTTGTTGCTTATCAAGAAATCAGTCGTCAGAAGGAAAGTGTGATAATCACGCAGGTGTTGTAGTCACATCGAACCAAAACGGGACTAGACACAAGATCAATTGCCGTGAATAAGGAAGATGCTCTCAACAGTAGTAAAACGGTATTCAAGCCATCGATAAAGACATTACTCACAACAAGCAGCATCAACTGGATGCAAAGATACTAGTGCATGTCTATAGGTGTTCGTTGCGTGACTTGCCAACTGGGACCACTTCCTATCAACTGAAACGTATGTGTCTACACAAATGATCAAACCAGTGGGTATCAACTGAGCAATAGCTGCAGTTTAAATCAACTGCATACTTTACGGCGACCTAGGTACAATAGCCACGTGGTAGCAGCAGATTGAGCAGTTGTAAATTAGTGCAGACAGAATATTAGTCTTTACGTAATTAATTAATAAACAATAATTCAAACCAGACAACTGTATATTCATATTTTTGCCAGCATGAAAACTGTTAGAGGGGAAGTCCAACAAACATGAACTTAACTTGTATGAGTAGATCTTAGGAAGACAAATAGATCGATATAATTTACTCCGTTATCTTCGCTTTTATATACGAGAACGAGCGCTGTTTCTATGATGGTCGATTAAGCTCCGCCCACTGAGAAAGAATAAATGCGTTTACGGGTGACTGCTACGGATATATCGAGAATGACGAATGTGAATGCGAAGATATTATGAAGATCTGCCTTCTTGCCGTCAGTGGTTCCTCTCTAAAGTAAAATGGTGTCGGTAGAGCTGTTTCCCCGCCAGACTTGCAAGCAGAATTCCTCAATACCATGGCTTACCTAGAGAACGCGCTTGTGCTTAAATATTTGTTTATCCTTTTTCTTTTAATATCCGAAGAGAAAAGTTCCTATTTTCACTTCCGGTCTGCTCACTTTCTTTTGCCGCTGATTGGTAGAAGGTTAAAATCCCGGATGTAGAAATAGGCTTATCCTCTGTAGCTCACGCCAAACGGCGCGCTGTACGTTTCTCTTCGGATATTAAAAGAACAAGGATAAAAAAATACTCAAGCACAAGCGCGTTCTCTAGGTAAGCCGTGGTATTGAGGAATTCTGCTTGCAAGTCTGGCGGAGAAAAAGCTCTACCGACATCATTTTACTTTAGAGAGGAACCACTGACGGCAAGAAGGCAGATCTTTATAGTATCTTGGCCTTCACATTCGTCATTCTCGATATATCCGTAGCAGTCATCCGTAAACGCATTGATTCGTTCGCAGCGGGCGGAGCTTAATCCACCAGAAAGCGCAGACGCGTGGGCGTTGCACATCACAGAAACATCGCTCGTTCTCATTTACAAAAGCGAAGATAACGGAGTAACTTATACCGATCGATTTGTCTTCGTAAGATCTACTCATACGAATTAAGTTCATTTTTGTTGGACTTCCTCTTTAAAGACCTTGTCTTTTGAGGGAATCAAATGGAATAATCACTTAACCGAGTAAAGCAATGTTTGTATCCTACCTACAAACATAGCAGTCAATGGGGACTGCATCAACTCTCATAAAACCTAAAAATTTCTATATTCATTAATTAAAGAAACTTGCTCTTTCATACTGTCCTTTTTACATTGTGGTTGTTCAATAGCTAAATCTATTTCAATAAATCATTGAGAATGTCTATGTATGTCTACGTACTTTCTTCCTCTTCTTTTGCATGGCTTTGGAAAGAACGTACTGCACTTGAATCTCAAAAAGGATTGTATTTGTATAAGAAGATGCTACTGCATCTATAGACACCAAAATTTCAAAAGCTTCGGATCTTTTTGAATGAGTGGGGAGTATATTGATTTGCCCCAAAAGCTTTGATTGCATCTCTTACTACTTTATCACTAGAAACTCTGCTACAACAGTGTAACATAGGCAACCATGTTGTATGTACAGTTGCCAGTTATCATGCTCTCATTGACATTGCGTCATCAAAACATGCATGCTGACCCACTGACCATGACTTGCCAATTAATGCATCTAATTTCTTCAGCTTGTCATCTTTCTGAATTGGTTCAAGACAGGAATTAGCAAATTTAGGCATCGCTAAGAACAGAGTGTCAATTGCTGTGTCCTTCTCAGCAAGAAGGGTGGAACATCTAATAGGTATGAGACGCTATTCCTTGGAGTAAGTGTAGAGCTTAATTGTTTTATTAGCATACACAATGTTAATGTAATAGATACATCATGTAAAAACTAACATCTCTCCAGTGTACGAAGTCAATACATACAGCGCAAGAAACCAAAAATTTGAAGTGCATGAGCAAAATTGAAATTGACGAACACTCACCAGTTGCAAGGTATAGATAGAGATGTGCTCTTCTGCTAATTGTTTCTTTCTGTTGTTTGTTTGTACAAAGAATGCTACTCTTGTGTGCTAAACTTGCAACTTATCTTATGATGTATGTGTTTTGATTAACTCTATTGTCTGGGTGTAAGTGTTATTATCATGAGCCTAGCTTTGCAGTAAATAATAGAGTTGCTTCGCAACCTTTTAGCCTCAAAATTGAATTAGTCTTAAAATTTTCATTGAATCATTAAGACCATCCAAGCCGCACAACACATCTGCAGTTGTACAGATCATTACATCTTTTCTCAAAACTGTTACACAAACTATAGTCAAATCCAATACCAGAAGAATTCAACTGCTCAAGCTATTGCTATTACAACTTGCTTTATGGTTCACTCAGCACTTTAAGCAGCCACAGCATGGCTTACAATGCTGTCCACCATCATAGCATTGCAACTACAAGGGCAAACAATTTACTAAATGACAGATTAGTCCCGTTGCTGATAGAGTATTCGCAATGCATGTACAGTATTGTAGTTGCAATCAAACTACTGCTTTACTAAGCAACTGCCAATAGCCATCAAGTTGTTGTACAGTTACTTGTTATTATATACCTAGTACACTATAATTACTTAATTTTAGTACTTGAATTTGATTTTCAAAGTCGGAAATGTCAGTTTCAATTTAAAGAATAGATCCACCTCTGGGTCATTCAAGATCTGATCGAGTCACAGGGTGTGAATCATCTGTTACCAAATCTTAGCCAAGTTCCAATTCAAAAAAGGACAAGTGCCATCGTCAAAGAAGCACAAAGTAAGTGTATACACCACCTGTCAAGAGTGCTCTCTGGACTAAATATTTTCGCAGCCAATTTTGGGCATTATCAAATTCTTATTCTCGTATGTTGTTGGTTTATCATTGTTGTTACAGTTTTCTGTCATCAGAGCAGAAATTAAGCGCAGCTCATAACCAATGTAATGCAGTCAAATGTAATAAGGGTTTGTCTACCTCGAGAATACTTCCAGACGTCAATTTTCTCGATTTTGGCAGATTCTATGGAACATAAAGATGGCACAAATCAATCAAAATTGGAAGTCTGGTAGACAAGGAAATGTGCAGCGATCACATGTAAGGCAGTAGCTAGAATTCTGATGTGTTTTGCATAAATGTGGTAGCATCTCTCTTCTTCTTGAGCAAACAGAAAGAACATATTTTGGATTGTGTTTGTAATTTTATATCATTCTGGGTGCCACTATTTTGCATCGGCATAACTTTGATTTGCTGGCAATTTCATTGAAGCGAGTTAACTAGAAAACTAAAGTAGCTCTAGATCAACCCCATAACCGTAATTTTAGAACAGAATAAATTTGATTTGTTAGTGTAAAAAATCGACCTATTTGTCTCACAGACACAAAATCGTAGTTTGATCGATTTTGTCGAATGCAGCTCCTCCAACATTACCAAATTGAGTTAGCTTTTATCATGAGTAGTGTTTTGATCAACTGCACTGGAATATCATCCTTTTAAAAAGGTAGATAATTAGATTATAGGTTCCTATTGTTTAAAGCTGTTAGAACCGCCAACGGGAAGCTTCACACTTGCGCAACTAATTAGAGATCAAAGTGAGAACATTGCCTTGAAAGCTCCCAATCATCTGATGTAAGATGGCGCGGTACAGCAGACAATTGCCCCAAATGTTTGAAACTATTTCAGCTCTACGTCTATACAAAGCAGGTGCCAATTCAGTCATGCAGATAGCCCAAATTATCATAAGAACAATAAACTGTCTGTTGCTCGCCACATTTGCTTACAGACTATCTGGATCATATATTTTGCTCATGTCAAACAACGATTCGATTGTTTCTTAAACTTTAAGACATGTAACCGTCGAAACTCAATCAACCCATGCACAGTATACATTTAACTAGTCCACACCAATCGGGTGTTTGTTCTATAGACAGTTCGCAGATCGACAGTCCGAGCGATTCGTTTTCTAAAAATACTGCACTAAATCCACAGTCTCAATCAGTACTCAATATGAGTATAAAAATCTATTAGATTACATGCACCGTTTCTTCATAGATTACTTTTCAAATCTCATAAGGAATAATCCCATGTTACTAGCACATGGCATTCAGTTTCTATCAGACGTTATACAGTATGTGGGAACTCTATATGTTGGGTAGCATGCATGCCGTTCAGCTATATTATCGGACAATATTCTTGAGCACAAAGCCACAGCAGTTTAGCTAGAAGCAAGCTACTATTCTTTTGAGATAATACGCTACACTACTAATACTATTCATACAGTTTCCTTAGATTATGTATGAACATATCATGCATTTCCAAAACACTCTAATCTCTCTTGTCAGCATATTACCCACGGACAGGCTGTTGCCACCATTTGCAGACCAGATCATAAGTTGGCAGGTAAACCCAGTTATTGGACACCTAATTAACGACTGAGAAAAAGCCGAGATCTCAGATTCCAGCTATCTTCTGCTGGTCGTCTAGAATTTTGAAAGAAGCGTGTGGTTGAGAAGTGTATAGGAGATAAACCTTGTGACAGTCACTGATGGAATGGGTTAGTTGGACTAGCCACCTACTATTTCGTCAATAGCCAAATGTTTCAATAGCTTGGTAAATGTACTATCATTTTCTCTAGCAGTACCATGTTTTCCTAATTTCAAGGCTATCAAACAAAACATTCGTCTACAACAGCTGCGTGATAAGAAATAGGATCTCAGCGTCACCCACCATAGAGATGCATGTCTATGCATGGGTCAGGCCTATTGTTTAGGCATAAAATTTGTAATAGCCAGTCCACGCTTACCGAAATCATTCCACCCTTGTGTTTATATAGACCCCAGTGCCGAGTACTGTTTCAAATAAGCGTGTACTGCCCTCTAGTCAGTGCTGCTACTTACTACGGCGAAGTAGAACCAATAAAAAGGAAGGCTGTGCTAGACATACATGTTGTAGACATGATTACAGCGACATCTATCTGCCAAGAATTCGTTCATGTTGTATGACGTGACGTCTTTCATAATTATTGTGAGACAAGGAGCCTTTCTATCTACTTCTTCTCAGGAAAATGATAAATACCATCAACTATTGAAGATAGCTCGACATATTGTAAATATTCTTCTGCTAAAAACATGATCAACTATGTGGGTAATAGCAATTAATTAACTCAAGGATCTTACTTGCCTATAGAGAAAGATTACACCCGTAGCTTAATTGAATTGCTACATCTGAAAGATCTAAAATATTGACTCTAACTAAGGGGAACTAGATTTAGGACAAAAAGATTGTACCATTTTAAGGGTGCGGTCTAGGGCTTGTGACAACGGATGGCATGTTGTCACAGACAACTAAGATCTGCGTTTTCACAGCTTATCTAGCCAATGACCCATTGGGAACTAGCCTAACAGATCTAAAAAAGGATCGCGGCTGGCTTGAAATTGGTTGCTTCAAGATGCAATTAATAATATGGTATTGCTTGGGCTTTCGAGAGACTGTACCTTGCAATCCAGTAGAGTTAGTATGGGCACAAGTCAAAGTACACAGCAATTGACCGCTTTACGATAGAAAACGTCATTCGCCTGTGTAAACCAAGTCTGGTAAACATAACAGTCGATCGAAAGATAGCCAGTGCGCAATTCGTAAATCTTGCAATTGAATTAGGGTCATTATAGGATTTAGGTGGTCTGCTAAACGACATTGTAAAGTAGATAGTTGTAATAAGCTTGGTTTCGGCTATCGGCTGTATTGATCAGAAGATTCTCTGTCTGACATTGAAAGCTGCGACGAAAGAGAGAGCTGTAGCTTCGGCATTTAATTTATACACGATCAACAGCTCATGTTTATATCACTAAAACTAATATAGCCGTTCCTGTGTTCAGTAACTGTTACAGTAGCAGCTCCTGCTATTCATGCAAGGTATACGCACTTACTCTTAGCCCTGATCTCGCCTTTCTCCAAAACTAACTTAGTAAATTGGCTATATAATTGACGTACATTTAGCCTTTGCAGCCAAACGGCTCGTATAATGAGATCCGGCAGGTAGAGAGCTTTCGATGATACCAGAGACCTTTCGATTGATACCAGTATCGGCTGGAAGAGCATGCCAGCACGCAAACGCTCTTGTCAATAGTCACATTCTACAGTCGCTCTAGTTCTGGAACGCAGTCTATTATACAGAGTAATCGCAACGTCGTTCTACGACTACGATGTTTGACATTTTGGTAATCTATTCAGCTTCAGCCGTTCAACCTCCACATGCATGGACCACTGAGCTGTCCATGAATTAGTGCGTGGTTGCTGCTCACAACGTGCGCGTGTTCACTGATCTAAATCCAAAGACACTGCCCGATGTATTCTCCAGAGACAAGAACATTCCTGCATTAGTTTGAGTGCTTCTTCAAGTGCTATTAGAATAAAGATTATCCTTTTCGATCGTCAGATGAGACGAGATGAGATGAGATGATCAATTATTTATCAACGTGATGCAGTGAGATGCCTTTGTCTTTTCTACACTGACAAGGGCAGTACGCACTGGCTGCATGTGCTATTAAGCACAAATCACGTAACGTAAGAAAACCAATTTTATGAGCAAAAATGTACACGTTTAGTTTGCGTCCTATGATGCCAATAACCTCGCATAACCTTACATAGTCTCACCAGCGTCGTACAATCTAGGTCCGCATGCTTGAGCCCTGCACTCCCAAACCTCAGTAGGCGTGGCCTTTGAGCAATTGACAAGGTCTCGATCATACCATGAAATTCTAACGGTTCAGGCCTGACGGAACGGCTACGGCGCTACGTCCATGGCCGTACCACCTTTTCGAGTCCCAGTTGAGTTCTGCTTGCTCTCAATGCAGAGTCAGAGAAATCAGTTGCTGTCACCGCTCGGACTTCCATCAGTCTGCGGAAACGTCCGAGATAGGCCTATTGTATGGTGTGCACGCCTAGACAGCGTGTTCGTCACGAGGCAAGACAAGCATCGTGTTCTGACGTTAATGTGAGGCCTAATAAGCCTAGAAACAAGTCGTTTTCTGCTGGTGGAGTTTGAAAAAAAAAGAAAACAGTTCATAGATCCTTCAATAGAAAATGGTTCGACAGATGGCCGTGGATTCACTCGGACGTAAAAACAGAGCGACTGTTCTGTCACGTGTGTATTACAGCGATTAGGCAGCTGAAACTTCAACCTACGACAGCAGAAGCTTCGTTTCTTTACAAGGGGTGTCAAAATTGGAAAGATGCCTGTGTAGTGTTTCCGAGGCACGAGGAATCTTTGTTTCACAAGTGTGCAGTTCAAGCAGTTATTAATCTTCCAGCTACCACAAGGGATGTTGCAGACAGTTTGTCATGGCAAGCAGCCGAGACTAAAAAAGGAAATCGTTCATGTCTTCTACAGGTCATGATCTCTCTGAGATTCATTGCTGGACAAGGACCTACAATTAGAGCTGATATGGCCATGGTGAAAGCCACAGAAATTTCAGTCAGTTACTAGATCTTTTTCAACGGTCTGATTATATGCTCAAAGACTTTTTGGCAAAGAAAAGAGATAAATATGCTTGACATGATGTTCAAAAGGAACTATTGTAGGTTATGGCCAATCGAATTATGCGAGACATTGTACATAGGATAAAATCCTCAGGTTCATATTTCTCTATTATGATTGATGAAAAAACCAATTTCAGTAGAACCGAACAAGTCGTATTGCTTTGCGTTGGATGGGTGATGACCTGAAACCTCACGAGGAATTTCTAGGTATCCATCAGACTGGGTCAATTGAGGCGAATAGATTGGTTGCCCTAGTGAAAGACATCTTAATATGGTTTAATATTGACATGAAGAACTGCCGCGATCAGTGTTACGACGGTGCTGCCAACATGGCCGGTGTTCGAAATGGAGTTGCTACACAGAATTTAGCAGTAGAGCCAAGGAAACTGTACACTCATTGCTATGGACACTTTCAATTTGGCATGCCAAGACACCATTCGTTAAATAAAAGTCCTATTTGAGGCCATTGACATGACATTTGAATTGTCAAAGCTACTGAAATACTCATCCAAAAGCAATGTAACCTATAGAAAAATGGAAGAGGAGTTATCACCCGAAGAGCCTGGATTTCGTACCCTATGTCCTACGAGATGGACAGTGATGTCCTACGAGATGGACAAAAGTGATAGCAGACTCTTTGGCAAGTGTTGAGGCTAATTATTATGTGCTACAAATTAGCCTTGACGAGTTTTCCCGTTTTGCCCGGAGAGATTTGGAAGTGTCAGCCAAAGTTAATGAGGTGGCAAGCGAAATGACAAAGTTTGATTTCCTTTTGGTGCCATGCTTACGTCGTACTTTACAAAAGTCGAAGCTGTCAGCAGCAGGACAGGTCGGAGCAGATGCAATAAACAAAGCAATTTCTTTGTTGTGGATCGATGAGAAATTTTTTGAATTCTGGCAAAATGTGAAAGAAGAGTCAGAAACGGTGGATGTTATCAACCATTGGGAGTCACATAAGAGAAAAGCTCCAAAGCGGTACGAGGTTGGTAGCTGTGAAGGTAGCCATTCCAGTACTCCGGAGGATCTATACAGGGTTATATATTTCGCAGCAATTGACAGAGTTGTCTCTTCCATTAAAGATCGCTTCGCTCAGCGTGGCGATAAGGTGTACGTACAGCTTCAGAACCTGCTAACGAGAGCCTCATCCGGTGAAGACTACAGTGACGATATAAACCAAGTGGTGAGGCTGTATGAAGGAGATATTGAGCTGCGCGACTTGAAAGCCAATTGGAAATTCTAACTGCTCACTTTCGGTCTCATAAAGAACGTGAAGGAGAAACAGCAACCAAGTTAAAGTCACATTTGACCCAGTGCAAGACTATGTCATTGGACTAGGAAAGGGAAGAGAACTTTTGATTGAAATTGTGGAAATACTTCGCTCAATTCTCTCTATGACGGCTACTAATGCAACAAGTAAAAGATCATTTTCAGTGCTTAGAAGAGTGAAAACGTACCTACGCTCCACTATGAGCCAAAGCCAATTGACTCAGCTGATGAAGTTAGCTGTCTTCACCGAAATGACAGATAAACTAGATCTGGTTGAATGCGCTAAGGAATTTGTTTCTGAAAACAAACACAGGATTTCTGTATTTGGTCGATTTTCATAGTTGGTAGTCAATGAGTGAATTTAACTTGGAGGGAATGGCATAACGTGAGCTATCTTCTGACCACGCCTATTAGCGCGTGCTAGGCCATAGGGCTTCTTCTTAGCTTCCACCGAACCTGCAGTTGACCCCATTTCCAAGCTCAGCAAGGTCACCAATAGCCTGTTCTGGATCGTCTGCGCATGTATGAATAAAGACACCAGACCAATATTGTAACCAGTAACCTCTACAGTACCTTTCTTGTACCAACAACACATTCAGAGAACATTCATTTGGAATAGGAAGAATAACAATGTTCCTAGAAAAACTCGACACGGCACTACATGCTGTGATATGTATTGCTGCAATCCATACGAATGTACAGATCGACCAAAACTGCTAAAAGTTTCCTCATAGTCTATCATAGTTTAGAAGAGTCTTAGATTAATCGTCGTTACTCACTAGAAGCTACAGGATGAGTGCAGTGCGCGTGAGTTGCCTTGGACGTCCAAGACGCCCTCACGCTCGCTCTCGCTCTCGCGAACAATTGTAAATTTTCCGGAAAATCAGAAAGTCGTTCACTGTCTCTTTATATCCGCCTAGAAAGCAGATAAACAAAAAGACGAATTCCCGGATTGTAAAGTAGGAACTACACAATACAGTGATAGATATTAACTAACAATTGGTCACACACAATAAATGCAGACATCAGATCCAATACATGGCGACAGGTTTGTACCATCACTACGACCATTAAACCACTATAGCAACGTGCGACAATGGAAGACTTTTTTGCTAATTGCATGGAGGAGAGTCGTGTCCTACTAGAGACGTCACTACGCTACCTTAGTGTCATAGCACTTCCTGACCCCTAAAAGCAAAAGGAAATCTAGCTCAAACATAAAGAGACTTTAAACATTGTAAAGAATTGTCTAGCTCACCAGTAGCAGACAAAGTCTATGTTCAACGATTTGGATAGCATCTGGAATGAAACTTGAAAAAGGTACTGTCACACCCATCTATCTACCATGATCTATCAGAAGCAATCTACCGACGAGATAGAATACAACTCAAGAAGGAAATTGCAATTGACACGGTCAGGCCAAAAAGCTCGACAACCTACCTGTCTGAACGACTATACATTTTAATAGCAGTACGTTCAATGTACTTTGTTTGTCTAGTTTCGTTTACTAGTTTGCGTTTTGTTTATTGGAAAGAAGCAGTATACACTAAAGAAGACAATGCTGTCCTAGAGATCAATGTATGCTAACGGTCTATCACAGCTGAACACATAGAGATATCAAATAGGATACACTTCCTAGTTATAGCGGGAACTCTCTAGAGCACATACTCTCACGCACTATCATTGTATTGTTGCCGAGCGTAGCGAGGCTTCTAATCCGGGTCTCACAACAGAAAGAGGCGTGGTCCTATACGGCACTCCATCAAGCTCGTGTGTGTGTGTGTGTGTGTGTGTGTGTGTGTGTGTGTGTGTGTGTGTGTGTGTGTGTGTGTGTGTGTGTGTGTGTGTGTGTGTACACATAAATCTCAAATTTCTCCTCCCCACGACCATGTTTCATGATAGGACCTACCTTAAGAAATCGTTTCCGTGTCCGACTACCGATGAGTCTACGCCCCATCCTTTTGTATCGTAGCTAGGGATTGTCTGTACTTGACAACCAAGAAATACCTTCAGAAGTGGAATGTCACATACAGTCAATTATTCACACGTCCTCTACCACAGTATGATCAATCCTTTACTACACTGCGATCAATCTTTTACTACACTGTGCTGCATCTAACACTGTATTTTAGAGATTGTGTGTACTTGACAACCAAGAAACACCTTTATTAGCTGAATGCCTATACCAGGTCGGTATACGTAACCTAAACTACTAGGAAGTTTGCATGTTTACTTCTATGACAGCTACGGTTACTACAAATACGTATTGTCTATCTAGGACTCTTCGTTTCAGTAGACGGTCTGAAAACTCCGTTGGACGTGATAATCACGAACGCGAGGCGCCTACGGATACCGTACAACCAGTATTCTTACAAACGTTCAAAGTGTGAGCAGGAGCAGAGGGGCAAGCACGATAGGCGTGGCCGACAAAAATTCTACCTTTTGCAGACCTCGTGCCACATGCAGGTCTAGTTCGCTCGAGTCATTTCCACATTTTTCCACATGCTGCTGATTCTTCCAAATTGCAGTGACGTCGACATTTGGAAATTTGACAATTTAGGGATATATATGTACCGACAGACAGAAACATTTGAAAACGAACAAACCAACTACTTTACGCATGAGCGCGAAGTAACCAGATGCATTAGCCTCGTATCAGACTCTTTCACGCTGTCGCGTCAGCTTCCCGTGAGACAATTAATTAATTAAGACACATATGGGATCGGTGTATCAACAACATTCCATCTCCCTGTTACATCTATCACGCTATAAATTAACCGCACCTTCCTCAGACGCCCGCAATTCGTGAATTCGGTCCACTACTAGAGTCGCAGCGGTTCAGTCAACTTGCTTGCAAAAAAAGACTAGACTCTATGCGTTATCGCGCCGCGATACACCCTGTTTCAGTTCGAGAGTTCTGTGTTCGTGTGTTTGTACAGAATCTGAGATCGCTTGGGTCTCTAGGACAGATGACGAAGCCTCGAGTACCCGATTAACATTGGATCAGACGATCTTGAGTTGGCACGCTACCCGAGTATGCGTATATAAATCTTCTTTCTACATACGCAAAAGAAATAAATTTAAAATAATAAAGAAGGGGAAACACGGCGCTTGCAAACGACCATATCAACAGACCACTTTGTGCCCTGCGTTTCTGGAGACCAAATTGGCAAAATAGCAGATGCGAGAAAGGCGCGGTGCACAAACGCAAACTACTATCTTTATTCATTACCTAGACGGAGACAGGAAATTGCTACACCTGAAAGAAAGTGCGGACGCGACAGCGCGAGATGGTTCAGCTTGTACGAGAATAGCTAAAGCGCATCTGCAGCAGAATGTTTTTTCGCTGTTTTCAAAAGTTTCTAGCTAGCGGATGAAAGAAATCGAGAGACAGTCCACAAACGTACCTATTGCAGAGTGCGCGAATGCGCTTGATCGCTTTTCTATCCCAGATAGGAATTGGATTAGATGATTTATTTCTTCTTTTTGCTGTATAGCGCCGTCAAATGTTCTAGAAGATAAGATATTGTTAATTTCTTAATTAACGAAACACAAAATCGACAAAAGTACATGAAAGAAATGTCGTTGGCGAGCTACTGTCGTATCAAGACGTAATTAATTAATTTACTGCCTACAGTACCATCTAATTAATTAATTGTTTTCAAAACGGTTTTAGAAAATGAAAACATGCATTCTACTACTGTACGGTGCTAGATAAAAGTCACCGAGAATGACGTCAATATTTTTTAGGAAGAGGAACGTCAATGGACTCGCAACTCGTGCCTATTATTAATTAATATAATTATTTACGTAAGCAGTGCACAAAATGGCTGACAAGGATGTGAATTTACAGAAGAAACTCGTGCGCTTAGGGAAGTGGGGGCGTCGAAAGGGCATCGGCTACACAGTGCCACTTTTCAAAATAGACTCCCCAGTCGCCCATTTGCATACACTTCTGGTATAGGTGTACGCAAATATTCGAGGTCATCAAGTTTTCGACGTTCAGAAGTTTCCGTTTTTAACCTTTGTAGAGTTATACGGAACAGCTAACATTATATGACAAGTTTTTAGTGTTTTCAGTTGTTGAAATGAACCTGATCAGCGTGCGCAAGTTCTTGTATCACCACGCCTATTTAACTAACGCGTGCTAAACCGGATATATGCAGTTGGCAGCTGCTGCCGATGCCTCTGGTCAAAATTTCCGAAGAGTATCCATCAACCTTCTATTAAATAGCTCTTATCAAGAATTTGTGGACGTTGCAGTGATCAAAGGCGAAGTGAAAAGTACGGCAGTGCTCAAGGATCAGATCGAAGGAATGGATGACGACGTTCCTCTCAGACAGAGCTACAGAACAACATATAAGCAAGGCGTACAGGTGCTGGCGACTTTGCCTCTCATTTTACCCCAATGCCATCAATCACAAAGGTGAGTTTTTCAGTACCCCGGATATCTCGTCAGCGTCATAGCGACAAGTTAGCTGGAACGATACAGGCTAGGATGGACACTAACTCGAGTGTACCAGGCTAACAGAAACAAGGAGAAATTTTGTCTGGATTCTCGACGAATCGCGCCGGTGCTGGACTGACATCAGCAACTAGGCGGTGATGCTAGTAAAATTCTTGCAATGTTGACGTACACTTTCTGCTCACGTTTGGAGTGCCAGTGGTACAAGAAATGCGTGTAAAATAAAAAATTCGAGGCAACTGTAGACGAACCTTACTACTTTGTACATACGTTGTCATATTAGTTGTGATGTTTTTCGGCTAGCTATTACGTATTTCCTAGTAAGAAATAATAGAAAAAGAAATAAATTACAGTAGCACAGTTATATAATTGTCAATTCTATATTATTTCATTGAGTAGCTTGAAATGCAACATCTTCTTTGCTGTAGAAGTCGACAAAAAGAAGCGCAAGGAAGCAAACCGTTTGAAGAGACCAAAGGCACACTTTGCAAGGTATACTAGATACGCATTCTTCTTCAAATGGTTTCTATCTACAGTCTGCTTGTACAAAGAATCTTCCCCTTACCAGTTGAGCATGCTGCAAAGTCGTCTTGCAAATAAACAAATTATGACACCATGATGGTAACACTTTATAGAACAGCTTGTTAGTATGTGTTCTGATGACATTCAATGCTGTGGTGTAGGTGCTATTATTGTCTCCTTGGCTTTGCAATACCTACGAGTTGCTATGCAGCTTTTAGCCTGAAAATTTAACGCTTAGTTGAAACTGTTATTGGAGATCAATCCGGCAACACAACCACGGTCATTTATTATTTTACGTATATTCATCCACAACTCTTGCACAAAATGGTCTAATCTATAACTTGAAATCATCAACTGCTAAAGTCATTTCCATTTTATTAGCCCATGACATTGTTCAATGGTTCATGCAACATTGTATACAACCACAGTGTAGTCGAGAGTGTTATCCATTCTCAGGCTTCCTCATCACAGCTCGGTCTGTACAGACAAGTTGACTAACAGCACAGCAGCCTGGCTGATTAATATTGCCAATCCTCATACAAGTATCACGTACAATAGTTGACATTCTCTCATTAATCGATATGTGTCCAGTATCTTAATTATGGCAGGTGCTGTCAACTTTTAGCCTTACTAGATAAATGCCAATGATGACATTCTACGGTTAACAAAAATTGGTTAATTAATCAATCTAATTTAATTTGAGAGTTACTTTGTTCTCACAGGATGTTTATTGCTTTTTATACCAAAATCGAGCCTAATTCTAATCAAAAATGTTGCCAAATGACATCGTTAAAGATGGACAAAGAAAGGTCACATTACTTGTCAAAAAGAATGTTTCTAGATTACATGAATGCCATGGCCAATTCTTGACATTATCATTTATTATTGTTGCTGTTCCACATGTTTATTATTGTTGTTACTTACTGTGGTCTGTCGGCAAAGCAAGACCATTGTAACATCTAACTAATTTCCCACTATATCTAACAAATGTAATACCATCAAGATGTTATTAGCATTGTCTGACTTGAGCTGTTTAATGAACTAATGTTAGAGTCATAGTTTGGAAGCTACATATAACTAGGTATGTGCAAGCTTTGCACAATTTCAGAAGACGGCACAAAATCAACCTGAGTAAACTGTATAATAGATTACAGAGGTGTGGATCAATGCAATCACATTGTTCTTTCACTAGCTCAGATGTTATGTACAACACTGTTTTAAAGTAATGGCATTTGAATGTGTTATGATGTGATGAGTTATCATCTCTTCGACTTGTGTGAACATGAACAACACAAACAGTCCATTTGAAACGTGGTAAATCAGCAGTGATATTAGAATGTTCTGGCTGCAACTACAGACACATTTCATCATATAACTTGGTACGTACAATATTGCAAAATGAAGCTAATATACGACCAAATGGTGGACCTACATCAACCGAGCAAATATACATCACACGAATTTGTTGCTGTAGAAGGAAACTAGGTGTCTTGTTAACAAGAAGTTGTAATGTGATATCATGTCAGAGTTAGCATGTATCACAAATAATGTAAAGTACCTAATGTTGGACACCTTTTACAAAATCTGTACGTGGCTCATAAATGAAGACGCAAATTCAGCTTCTCTTTATAAGTGGTTTGCCTTTACCAACAACGTTTGCAAGCCAGAAGCTGCTGTTCTACCTTTGATATTAAAGTGGGTCTCACCTATTGATATCTAGCGTAGTCCTCTAATGTTGGACAGCTGCCCTTTTTTCGGCCTCGTGCGGTGGGTGACTCGTTATGATTACACTGTTCCAAGCAATGTCTAGAGTCTTTCTACAGTATTGACAGTTTGATCAAGTGCAACATTTGCTCCAATCGAGGATTTCGTCGAGGTTAGGCACCAACAGAGATACAATTGATCGCAACGCGATTCGTCGCAGTCAATCCAACCTCGGTCGTGGTGTGTATTTTGTGTCTTGGTAGTACGCTCGCTTAATCGACCACACAGGATTCTGTCGTTGCTGCTTTTACCATGTAAGTTGTACGTGCTCACTCTTAGCTTGATATGCATCAGGTTCTTTTGTTTGTGCTTTTCGTGCCTTTCTGATAATTTATTTTTCTTGCATCTTTTGTAAAGACTGCAGGTTTCCTGGCTGAGATGCCTTAAAGCGTTCTGTTCAGAGATAGTGGACGTGCTTCTTGTCAGTCCCCATCAATCATTTCGCAGCAGCTTTGCAGCTAGTGTCTAGAGCTGCTTTGGCTTCTTCAATTCTTTCTCGTGTAGACGTAATAGTCATTGCACTTGCAACGGCTCTTTTCAAACGTGCGAGACGGTAAGCAATCTGCTGCTACTAGACTGATGACTCCCAGCCCGCCCACTTCTCATTTGTTACGTGCGTTGTGATTATTCCTCCAGTTATAAAACAAGAATGACACTATCGCACTACTACTTCTAGCAGTACAACAAGTTAGCTACCCAGTCGTCATACAGTCTTTACTGTTCGTGTTGTGTTGAATTGTTTATGCTGCACGCGACAAATTGTATTTGGCAACACAAAGTAGGTGATGTGTAAGAGTCAAAACATACGAGTTTGTGCTCTACTTCTACTCGCTTGGATCTAACTGAGGAGCGAACAATCTGAGACGGTGAGACATAGTGCTTGCTAGTGCAAACTAGCTTAGATTGTTTGATCGTTTCCGTATGTGCTTGTTTGGGTCGATACCATTGATGGTCCAACATTAGGGGGCCTCCAACATTAGGGGACTTTACCCTATTGTCTTGGTCAAGTGAGTTGTGATATCATATTATCATCTAAAATGAATCGATTTGGCTGTTTCCATATTTCTGGCAGCAGCCACAACTGTTAATTAACGAGTATATACCTGATAGTTTCACACTCTCTGTACTAATCAGTGATAAAAGAAGACTGTCCTAAATCTGAGGTAAGATAAATGAAGTCCTCTACAGTTTTCCCAATAATGTACAAAAGCATTTAGGTCTACATGTATACCGAGAAAGTGCTGTTGCATTCATTAAACATGATAATTATCAAGCGATCACTTACAATGCAGTTGCTACAAACTATCTAAATCATAGTTTGTTGGTGTCGAATAGCAATTAGTTAGTCTTGACATTAATTGTAACCAATGATCCTCAATCAACCCTTATTACATAAATATGTTTGCCAAAGTGGATTCGACATCATCGTACTATAGCACATGATAATTTGTGCAATTCTTTAACTAAACTGCGCACTTTGGTCAGTATGTTTCTATGAAGAAACCATTATACAACCTTTGAGCTCATAAATCTTACAAGAGATGAACAGCTATGGAATCCATCATAAAATGTATGTTTGTGTATGTATGCAAAGCATATCAAGAGCTTAGATCGTTTCTGTACAATGTGTCTACGCAAAATAGCTGGGATTAAATGGCAAGACTTTGTTCTGGAAGAACGGAAGTTCTTAGGGTCTGCAATGGTATCGAAACAGTTTTGCTGTCAGCACAATTTCGTTGGTCGGGTCACTTAGTTCGTATTCAAGATGAGAGGATACCAAAGACCGTGTTCTATGGAGCAATAAAGGAAGATGTACGTTCGAAAAGAGGTCCTAATAAACGAGTCAAGGACAGCCAAAAGGCAAACCCAAAGTCTTGCCCCATTAATTCCCAGCTTTGGGAAATAGCTACCGGTGTTGACAGGCTATTATAGAGATCGACGTGCAGAACTGCATTGACCAATTTAACAACATCGCTGAGCAACCCTAATGTTCAAACGACAAGCCAGAAAGAAGGCAGTCATCAAAGCACCCAATCCATCTGTACCATCTGTTGTCGCATATGCAGATTTCGTATTGGGCTGCTACATCATGTTCAAAGCCACAATTGAGATTTGTCGAAATCGACAACTCAGCCCATCAATCATCAATCCATCAATCAATCAATCCATCAATCAATCAATATATATATATATATATGATGCTGCGTCAATGTTAAATTTTACAAGTAATTACCTTGGATAACTTAGTCAGCTATTACACGCAAGAGATTCTGCGCGTTTTCAAATATCTATTAATATCGAAATAAAAGACCGACTGCCTGACTGCTGGGAAATTCGATAAAACTCCCGACCCTTTTGACAGTGCCGCCTACATAGAATGCTAAACTTTTGAAAGTAAATCGCTTTCCAAAAGTCTTCATGGGAGTTCACATTGTCACCTTGAGTATGTAGTCGCAACTGAAGTAAAGCTACTCATCTAAAGGCATTGGTGCAGTGATTGTGTATGGGCTGCTCACTGTTGTCAAGCCTCATAAAAATTTGCAGCTCCAAGCACAAAGCATATTTAGTTGCTATCAAACTCATTAGAATTGTTGAAGATTTAGTGCCACGATCTTCTCAAGTACAAAGCTAGAGCAGTCTAGCCAGTAGCTATATAGCTATAGTGTCTGTCTAGGAAAGTTAATACTTTTGTTTACAACACATTTGATTGACAATGTAGATTATATCTACAATGACAAATCACAAACAGCTGTCTTGATAAAGATAAATTTGTAGACACTCTACAGCATTCTCATCAGTTGATTACAAACTTTTCGCTAAGAAAGGCTGCTACCATTTGTGCCCTGGATCCTAGCTGTAATAGATAGACGTGCATGCAAGTAAGACCGTATTTCCACCAGCGCCTGAACCATACAGTTTAACAACTGGTTTAGTACTGCACCAATTCTATTTTCTAAATTTGCTCTTCGTAAAAAAAATTTTGTGGTAGACTTAGCAACTTTGGGTTTAACTGTCATGTGACCGTACCGTGCGTGCTTGAACATAGATTCTGAAAACGCCTCTGGTGGTGTAAGCCTATCTACTAGTTTCTTGTTGGCATGCATGGGATTGCCTCCAATGATGGCAGCGTCGTCAAATAGACGAGTGAAATCAGCATTTGACGAGTGAAATCAGTACTTGACGAGTGAAATCAGCATTTGACGAGTGAAATCAGCATTTAACGAGTGAAATCAGCAGGACTTAGATGGTGAATTTGGAGTTTCAGTGACCACCAACTCTTGCTCTTACCTGACTATAATGCAGTCCAATGTATCACAGCAAGCGTCGTTCCGTCATAGCAAACAGGATTTATCTTGTGCCAAGTATTTAATAGAAACACACCTTCCTGAACTTGTCGAAGTTAATCTAGGTTATCATGGAGCTAGTGCAAACGCGTTCTGGGGAACAAAGAAGAGAAAGAAACCCCTGCCGAATCACACACAAAGAGTACTTCAAGCAATCATGGTTTTAAGCAACCTGTACGTGGTTGCAAAACAGGTTAATCATGAAACTTCTAACAAATAGAACGGGAGTCGTAGCGAGCGAATCCAGCTGCGTCTTACCTCTTTCTAGTCATGTCACTCAACGGCGACGTAAAAGTACGAGAGTACAAACAAGCTCTGCCCGGGCCGTCGAAGTATAAATAGCTTGCTCCCAGTATGTCAAAGCGAGGATAAAGCAGTGAAACCTACCACTCAGGTTTGCCACATATTAAGGTGAGAAAGCACCAAATTTCTCACCTAAACACCATTCCCAAATAGGAGAATACGTGGAAACTAATAGATAAGGAATTGAAGAGCAGAGATAGACGTAGTTAATTAAGTAATGCTAATAGGTAAACGGTTCAAGTATAGAAACGTCTAGCTATGAACTTACGTTCAAAGGTTCAACCAATGCTTGAATTAGATAAACTTGCTAGCTACAGCTGTTTTGCTTATCAATTCACAGTTCAAAGTAGGTCCACGTCAGCTTTCAGGTAGTGGGCGTTATAGAGGTAACTTTGAAGTTATCTGACACCTGGTGTTAAATGCAAGAGTAGGGCAGAGCCAAGTCCGTGTCATACAGGACTTTACTAATTGTGTCCTAATAAAGAACGAATCACAGTATTCATTAACTTATATGAAACCTTTTCCTTGTGAGCTTTCCAATGATGTAGGAATCAACTCTCTAGATGTATACGCCTCATGAAATACAGGTTTTTCTCACGTATTCTCCTATTTGGGAATGGACTGTAGCAAAAATGACACGTGCCTGTTGTTTCTCCAGTGCCTGCAGGTCTGCACAAAATCGAATTATCAGAGCAAACATCGGAAGACCTAAGAGACCAGATGTTCGTTTCTGTATAAAACCTAGACTACATGTTGTGTCAAATGCCAAGCAAAGTAGAGATTACATGTTTGGGCACGGTATGGCATTGCCAGCATGCGTTACATACTTCCGTGACAACAGTCTACAGCTGAGATTTCTAGAACGACCAGACTAAATTTTCTTGTATTTTGTATTGTGATGAGCGTACGCGAAGGCATGCACAACTAGAAACCATTGTTCATTGTTTCATCTACCAGACACTTCGGTGCAAACTAGCTGGCCCCATCTAGTTTGATGAAGTCAAACTAGCAAGTTGTACAAAATTGATTTCATATAAAATGCTGCGAAAAATCAAAATGTACGTCAGGCTGAAAGTATCCCAAATCAATAGTTTGACCCAATAGTCGTCTGTCCTGTAAAATTACTGCTTGAAGTTTCAACCAGCTGCTCCATTATTCCATCAGTAGGCTGCACTGTTGAAAGCATGCCAAACTGAGACAATGCATCGCCAGACATTGAGGAGAGAAAATTTGATATAAACAGATCATCAAGACAAGAAGACTGTGTTGCAGCAGAGCAAGCTGCAACTCCAACGGTAGTGTTAGAATAGTTCTCATTTTCCTGATGAAATGGCATTGACAATGTGCAAGTAGCTCCACTCTGGCAAGGAAACGTTGAAGATGAAGTGCTTTCGTCGCTTAGAGAAGCGATAAGAGCCGCAGCTGCCTCAGAAGATGATGGCAGATCAATCCTCGAATAATCAACCGAGCTTAACGATGAATCGTACAGCTCGGATTGCAGTATACCGCAGTTGTTAGACATCAACACTGGCGGTTGTTGATCCTGAAAGGCGAAGAGAGAGTTGAAAGGAGGACAACAATTCTTGGGCGGGTCTAAAGTCGCCAGATCCAACCACTCCGACACCATCCCACCAAACGTCTCCATCTGCCATTGTTGAAACTGCTCTACGAAGCTGCCGGGCATCACAAAATACTTAAGGTTCTCGTTGGAGTGACATTTCTTGGTCGCGAGAGCATCGCCGCGACTAGCCAGTTCGTGAGCCGGATGCCGTTGTGCAGGCTGATCCCTGCTCATCTCATTCTCAATCGAATGAGATGAGCTCATTCCTGAGGGTGAGCCCGTTTCTGAGAAAGAGTTCGTTCTTGAGGTGGAGCTCGTTCCTGAGGTGGAGCTTGTTCCTGAGGTGGAGCTCGTTCCTGAGGTGGAGCTCTGCTTCTTCCTAATCTTTTTGCGTCGTCGTCGAGGTATGAACTTGTAATCTGGATACTTTTGCATATGGGCAAGACGCTGTTGTTCCGCTTCATCAAAAAATTTCTTTTTGTACGTTGAAGGCAACATTTTCCACAGTTTCCCGAGCATTTTGCTCACCTCAGCGTTGTGCAAGTCGGGGTTTTTGCGCCCAAGTCTCTTCCTTTCTTCCAGTGACCAAATCATGAAGGCGTTCATGGGCCTTCGCACTCTGCTAGAAATGGAAGACGAGCAATATACAACCTCGTCTTGCGGTGACATTGGCTCAATATCAACCATTCTGCGTAACGTCTCATTGTCAGTGAGAATGAATGGACTGTCGAGATCGCTTTGTTCCCAATCTAGACAAACAGGCGACTCTCGACGCTGTTTCTTTGCCCCACGCTTCATTTTGGTCTTTTAGTGTAGCGATACGTTACTTACAGGACAAATACCCGTCTATCTATAAATTGCTACCAGCTCTTCAACTTCTTGAACAGCTAGAACACTCTATGCCTATTCAGTTGGATGCAACTAAAGAGTTGCAACAAATTAGTAAAGAGCCAATCAGATGATTGGATCAATTAGCAGTTGTTTTACATCTACATCTATTTGTGTTTCTAGAGTCACTATTTCCACATAAAATATAGACTACGATTTACTATAATCAAAACAGTTGTATAAGATTATTGCCAGATCATGTAAGAAGTCAAATAAGTCGTCTTGTTTACTTTCTTGAAGCACTACCCAGACAACCTCTTATCGTTTGCGTCATGGCGTTGGCGCCATGTCTTGTATCAAGAAATTAGACGTGAGAAAACATGACCAGACAAGTGTTATAGTCACATAGATCAGAAAGGAAATCAAATTGCACTGACTATGAGGAAGATGGCCGAGCTCCACCATACCACAACGGAGTTCGTGAAAACCATCAATAAATACATTAGTCACAACAAGTAGCATCGACAGGATGAAAGACACCAGTGTCTAAGTGTTTATTGTATAGCTTATCAGCTGGGACCATTCTTTATCAACTGGATCGTTACGTCTACACAATTATGAACTGGTGATATTGACTGAGCAATCTCTGCTGTACATCAACTGCACACCTAAGTAAAATACCCGTGCAGGTGATACAGTATACTATAGCGTGACTGTTTGGAGACCACAATTCGGTATTAGTATTAGTAGGACCCCATCGCCTTGGTATGTGATATGATAAGGTAAAATTAGTCTCTTTCTGGATTGGGTGCGCCACGAAAGGAATACGTATAGCATCTGCATGGGAACTGTTCGCTTTGCTGCTACAAATAGTACGAAAGATAACATTACCACTTTTAGATCTGTTTCTCGGCGCTCTACACTGCGACCTAGACCCCACAGCTACCCACTTGTTCCAAACTGACACATTAGGGCACTTTAGATGTGGCATTTCGACGCTATCAGACCACTGAGCACACCCTTCTAGGAACCCGCAGCTACGCCCGTGAGACAGTAGCAGATTGAGCAGTTGTAATTAGAGCAGACAATAGTACAACCTTTATGAAATATATAATACAATAATTCAAATCGGACAACTGCAAATATTCATATTTTGTACGATTGCGTACTCTCAGTATTCTTCCCTGTGAAAAGATCGGAAAGAATGGATAATTGGTCAACCGACTACAGTATGGTCTATATATGTGCAGTAGCATTTCTCTTATAATAGAAATAGGTAGTTTACTAACAACAATACTTTTTGAGATTCAAGTGCAGTACGTTCTTTTCAAAGCCATAGAAAAGAAGAGACAGAAACTAAACAAAACCTAATGATCCTCAATGACAGAAGAAAATGAATTAGGCTATCAACTAACCAAAAGAAGATGCAAGGAAACTACAGCAATGCAAGCCTGTTTCCTAGGTCAAGCTAGAATTTCGTAGTTTCTCTATCGAAGAGTTGCTGCTATCGACTTTAGCCATTCTTTGTGTAGGTATACATACGATAAAGACTCTCAGGCATACAAACATTGATTTGCACCAACAGTTATTGCAACATACCAGTAGAAACTCTTGCCGAGATCCGTATCCAGGATGTGGCAAAGACAACATGCAACCACAGTGTGTGTACATGCAGTTGCCATCTATCGTTCAATTGTTGACATTCCCTCATCAAACATAATGACCTACTATTTTAGTAATCATGACTTGCCATTGGGTCTAGGTTTCTCAATTTGACATCTTCGATTCAAAACAGGAATTAGCCATTTTAGCCACCGTCTAGCAAAGGTGATAAGTACAGAGTGCTAACTTTTCTTGTGTCCTCCTTCGTGATGTCCATGCAACACCTAATTAAGTTTGAGATGCTACTTCATTCACTCAAATGTGCAGAGTATGCTCTGTTAGCATACCCATTTTTTATGTATAACGTAAAAAGTAGCATCTCTCATGTGTGCGAAGTCGATAAATACATTTCAGCAGAAGAAAACAAAATTTGAAGTGACCAATTGCAAGGTATTGATAGAGATGTGCTCTTCTCCATGCTAATTGTTTCTTTTCTATTATTTGCTTGTACAGAGAACGCTGCTCTTTTCTGTTGAGCGACTTGCAAAGTCATCTTACGCATAAACAATTATGACACCATGACAATTGTCGTGGCGTTACAGAACAACGTGTACATGTTCTGACAAACTTCACAGTCTCCTGAGCCTAGAATTGCAGTATATAGAGCATGGAGTTAGTTCGAAACTTGTTAGTCTCAAAATAGAGATCTTTGTCTTGAAATGCTCAGTCATTGAGATCACTCAAGCAACACAACACGTTTACAGTTGTAGGAATCAGTATATCTTTTCTCAAACTTTTACACAAACTAGTCAAATCTAATACTAGAAGAATTCCACTGCTCAAACCATTGCTATTCCGACAGCTTACAGCTTGCCCGATGGTTTGGTCAACACTGTGCGCAGCCAAAGCATGATTTACAATGCTATCCACACTCAGCTTTCATCATTCCTAATAGTGACATCGCAATCACTCGTTCAAACATGTTTACTAAATGACCTCACAGCCACGTTACTGATCAACTATTCGCAATGCATGTACCAGGTAGCCTAGTTGAAATTTCCTTCATAATCTATATATAAGCAATTCACATTCTAATTAATGTAATTGCTGTCAAACTAAAGCTTCACTTCACTAATGCCAATTGCAACTTGCTGAATTATTCAAATATTTTATTAAAGTTATTTGTTATTGCTTAGTACACTACAATGACTTACCAAGTAAAGTTAGTTTAACAAAATTTGGTAAGTTTAGTACTGTACTTAGAATTTCAAAGTCTGAAAGGTTACTTTTAGTTTGGGAGAATAGATCCTGTTTCAGAGTCATTCAGGATGTTCATCATTGGTTTAGCAAATCCCACAGTCAAGCTTCAATTCGAATAGCTGGCAAACGACAACGTCAAAGAAGCACAAAGTAAAGTTTACACATCAACTATCAACAGGATGCTTTCTGAAGTACATCATTTCGTTTAACCAATTTGGCCATTATCAAACTTATTATTGTACATTACTGTTGATTTATCACTGACGTACAGTTTCTGTCATCAGAGCTAACAGCACAGCTCACAACTAATATAATGTAGTCCGATGTAATGAAGATCAGTCTATATCGAGAATACTTCTAGACGTCATTCTTGCTCGGTTTCGGAAAGTTCTACGGAACATCAAGATAATAGAATCAAACTGGAAGTAAGGTAGACAAGAAGAATAACTTAGAAAAGACAATTTTGATTTGTGTAGAATCGACCTAGTTGTCTCACAGACACAAAATTGTAATATCATTTGATCAATGACGTCGAATGCAGCACCCACACTACCAAATTGAGTTAGCATTCATCATGAGTAGTGACTTGCATGATCAAGTGAATACCGCTGTCACGTTAGACTGGACCCAGTCTCTCTCCGCCCTCCTCATTCTCCGGATTGTCAATCCTGGGCGCCGAGAGACTGGTCTCAGACCACCCACTGACGTCACTAAACGCACTATTGCTCCCCATTATTGCACCTCGTTACCGATCTGTATCAGACGGGGGAGCATATATCAGACATATATAATAAATGGCTCCCGGGAGCCGATAACTTATGCAGGATGTAAATAACCAGCTAACGATCCCGCACGTTGTCAAAGACAAGCACGAATTACACATCAACACATGAACTGCGTCTCAGCCGTTTCTTGTCTAGAGCCATTTGCATTGGATTCCGAAGCTCTTGGAGCCGATAGTGCAAACGACGCGGAAGACACCCAGATCATCTGACAAAAGACAAAAATCGCATTCAAAAGCCGCGCTAACTCATAGATCAATGCGAATGTAGGCGCAGAAAGCGATAGAAACGCTCTCTTGGTAATCTGTAACGTGTTTGTGGGCCACGCCTTTGCAACCACGGCAAGGGCGGTTACCAGACATGTCAAAATGTGCCCAAGGCAGCTGGCACACAGTGAGCGCTAATGGCAGTGTTTAGTGACGTCAGTGGGCGATCTGAAACGTCTCTCTGCGCCGACGATTGACAATTCGGTGAATGACGAGGGCGGACAGAGACTGGGTCGAGTCTAGTGTCACAGGGTATTATCTCCGACCTCCAGGGCAGCTAGCACGCTAGGTTGAAATCTCACCGGATCCTAGAGTTAGGGTTCGGGTTAGGGCTAGGGTTCGGGTTAGGGCTAGGGTTCGGGTTATGGGTTTGTGTTAGGGTTAGGGAACTGCAAACTAGTTGGGAGGAAGTTCTACCCTTACGGGCGGGAACTTTACCCTAAGGACTGTAGCTTCGGCCGATTTTTTATCATAGGGCCTGAGCTCCCCCGGAGGTCATGCGCGAGGGAAGGTTCTACGCCGTGACACTGGTATCATTCTTTCGAAGAGTTGGATAATTCGATTGTAGGTCTAAAGCTGTTAGAACCGCCAATGGGTATATACCTTAACCTGCACACCTACGTAACTAATTAGAGATCAAAGAAAGAACATCGTCATGAAGACATCTCATTCGTCTGAGGTAAGCAATGCGTTAGATAAGACTGTCCAAAAATCTTTGAAACCATTTGAGCTTTACAAAGCATGTGCCTATTCAGTCAGGTAGCTCATATTATGGTAAGAGCAACAGACCCTCTTTTCGCGCACCAAATTTTCTGACAAACTGTCTAGATCATATATTTTCCTCATGCTGATCAACGATTAGATCGTTTCTATACTGTAAGCCATATACAAATACTAAATCAACCTGCACTCTACTATAGTCCTCACTAATCGGGAATTTGTTGTATAGACTGTTGGCAGATCGAAAATTCTAGTGATTCGCTTTCCAACACACTCTCATACGGAGCTCATGAAATATGACTAGATAAATCTACTAGACTAATTGAATTCTGCATAAATCATTTTCGAAATCTTATAGAAAATCAATTTACTGCTACAAGCAGGCGGCACTAAGATTAATTCTATCTGACGGTGTGCAGTATGTGGAAACTGTAAGAAAACAATCTCAATCACTCCCTCTCTCTGTCAGCTTATTAAAGGCTGTTGCTACCATTTGTACATCAGACTATAAGAAAATGTTCTTAAACAGTTTATATAGTACTGTATATAAAAATTTTGCCTGTCACAGAGAAAGTAAGTTCAAGTAGCCTTCTAATATGTCTTCTAGCAAAATTTTTTGCTAGTTTAGTGGTGTCCTATCACTTTCTCCAACAGTATTGTGTTTTCTAATTTCAGCTATTTCAAACTAATACATTCATTGCCTATATACACATCAGTAGCGTGATGAGAGATTGGAGCAATCACGTCTCTGGGGGTAAATTACGATTTCAAGTAAACGTGCACTACAGTAATCAGTTCTCTAAGTCAGTGCTACCGACAAGGACGTAGGAATGGTAGCGAAGTAAAGAATGCGCTAACCGTACGCGTTAGGCAGATCGATCCGTTTACTGATCATAACGGCACATAGACAGTATACGTTAAGGAAACGTGCATGTTGTATGAAGTGATGTTCATAATTATTGCGCGACAAGAAGCATTTTATTCCTTTTTGGAGCAGTGGTAAATAGCATGGATCGACTAATAAAGAGAGCTCATCATTGCAAAGATCCTCTGTTGTTTGAAACAGTGTAAACATGAGCAAGCAGTATGCTATGTCACAGCATATTACTCGACAATCTCACTATCATAATAGCAAGAGCATCGGCAACATATATGCATGCATGTGGTCACTAACATCAATAACACCTTCAAACACTTTGCAGAATGTTCTACTTGTAACAAACGATACTTGAGAAACAACTCCGTTTCCTAGACACAGGCACAGGTCGTCTGCATGCATCAAATTGGTCTACCAACTTTTACAACCAAACCGAGTCAGTGTGTACTCTAAAAGAAGGACCGGCACAGTAGTGCTGCAAGACTAAGAACCACAACTGCCTGGAAAATCTTTGATCCGTTTGCTGTCACAGTAATACGTAGTCCTTTTTGCAGACCTGCTTCAAAATTATTAGTGGAGACAGAACTTCTAAGGTACTGGAAGGATGCTGCGACCTCAATGGGGTTACAATCAGATGAAGAAAAATGGAGATGGAAGGCGGGCATCATCTCTAGGTAGGGAAGATAAAAGCGTTGTCTTTGTGTAGTTGATGATAAGCCCCATGCGTTGGCAAGAGGAATCCAGACTTCCAGCAAGGTAGAGAGGCTTGAATTACAACATTGACAGAACTAGCAGATTGACATGTAATTAAGAGGAACTACATATAGCTTGTTCCAACAAAGAAGAAATGTAGAATGTAAGATGCGGACTAGTAAAGTACTTGTGAACATGAAAGTCATGTTGTCACAGGCAATTAAGATCGGAGTTCCACAGGTTATGTAGTCAATGATCCAATAGACGACAAGCGTAACAAAATCTAGAGAGTTTTACGACTGGGTTGGAATGGGTTGCTTAAAGATGCAGTAAATAACCCCACATCTGTCGAGGTTTTGTGCATAAGTAACGTCTTTCATAATTATTGCATGGCAAGAAGCAGTTATATTTCTTTCAGAACAATGATTAGCATTGATCAACTATTAATGAGAGCACATCATTGTGTAGAAGATGTTTCTGTTGTTTGAAACAGCGAAAACATGAGCAAGCAGCTGGTATGTGGGTTACAACAATTAGCTCAACAATCTCACAATCTTACCTATGGAAGACGATTACACCCGTAGCATACAATTGTGTCAAAGCATCTAATCGCAAGAGCAGCAGCAGCAAACAAGGAGACAATGCATGCATGTGATCAGCAACAACAATAACATTTTTCTAACTCTACAGAATGTCCAAAACAAATCTTGAGAAACAACTCCGTTCCTAGAAACAGATAACGGTCGGCTGCATGCATCAAACA
This sequence comes from Corticium candelabrum, assembly GCF_963422355.1. Taxonomy (NCBI): domain Eukaryota; kingdom Metazoa; phylum Porifera; class Homoscleromorpha; order Homosclerophorida; family Plakinidae; genus Corticium; species Corticium candelabrum. The sequence goes on along the minus strand of NC_085092.1, from coordinate 2,692,048 downwards.
GGTCTACCAACTTTTACAACCAACCGAGAGTGTATTCTAAAAATAGCAGCAGACTGGTGCGGCAAGACTAAAACCGACGACTGCAAGGAAAAATTTGCTCTGTTTGCTCTGACAGCCAAGCAGAAGACCTTTTTGCAAACCTGATTAGACATCGTTGGAGACAGAACTTCCAAGGTACAGGAAGGATGATACCATCTCAGTGAAGTCGCAATCAGAATGAAGAAAAATGTGAGATGGAAGCGGTCATCAACTCCCGTTAAAACAGCTAGAAGCTTCGAATTCTTGTGGTAGATGTTAAGCCCCATGTGATGGCAAGAGGAACCCAAAGATTTCTGCAAGGTACAGAGGCTTTAATTGCTAGACTTTGACAGAACTAGATTGAATCCAATATGAGGAACTAGATAGTGTGTGTTCCAAAACAAAAAAGATTGTAGAACGTATATATAAGATGTGGCCTAGTACAGTGCTTGTGAAAACGGATGTCATGTTTTCACAGGCAATGTGCGTTGATTTCCACAAATTATGTAGTCTATGGCCCATTAGGCAACTACCAGTAGCACAACAACATCTAGATACAGAGTGCGCAATGGGTTGCTTCAAGACGCTCTAAATACTGGTATAGCCTGAGGTTTCAAGCAACTGTCTACTTCTACCTATGACATAATGTGACACTGCAAATTCAACTCAATTGGCACAAGTCAAATAGCAACACAGGAATTGCCGGCTGGAGATCTATGATGGAAAACGTCAATCGTCAAATGTGCAAAGCAAATATAGATTCTGTTAGCATACTGATACTTTATGCGATAACGTAAAAGTAACAACTCTCGAGTGGAACAAGTCATACCAATTTCAAAATATTGAAGTGAGTAAGCGCACACCTGCCAATTGCAAGGTTCCCTTCGGCTACTAGTTTCTTTATTATTCATTTTAGAATTAGAATGCTACTCTAGAGAGTTAAGCTACTTGCAAAGCCACCTTACGGACGACACCATTATAACACCATGAAATTGTTGTTGTGATGGCAGTTTTACAAATCAACTTGTATATGTTCTGACAAACTTCATGTCTGGGTGTAAGTGTCAATTATTAACATATTATTGTGAGCCTAGCTTTGCAATAGAAATGGAGTTGCTTCGCAACCTTAACAAAGTTGATGTCCAAAGTCTGAAAACAGTAGCGTAGGAAGATGTTCACGAGCGAGGGAGATGTACCGTGCATATCATCATGAGTAAGCAAAAACTATCTCGCTCGCCAGACCGTGAACAGATTTGCAAAAGTCTCTAGCAAAAAATATAAATTCCTACACGAATCCCCATCCTCCATCCCTCGGTTTCTACGGGGCTAGAGAGGTCAAATTCAGTTTGAAAGAATGGATCCAGCTTTGGAGTCATTTGAGATCTGACTCACAAGATGTTCATCATTTGTATACCGAATCCTAGCAAATTCCAATACAAATAAGTGGCAAATGACATCGTCAAGAACTACATAGTTTACATACCATTTGTCAACAGGACAATTTCTAGACTACATAATTTCATAGGCAATTCTGGCAATTATAAATTCGTATTCTTGTACGTTGTTAGTTTATCATTGTTGTTTCAGTTTTCTGTCATCAAAGTAAAAAGGCACAGCTCATAACTAATATAATGTAGTCCGCGATGTAATGAAGATCTGTCTACATCGAGAAGACTTCTAGACATCATTTTTGCTCGGTTTGGGTAAGTTCTACGAAGCATCAAGATGACACAATTTAAATTGGAGGTACTACGCACTGTTGACGAGAAGAATGTGAAGTTCTCAAATGTTGCTACACGATGTCAATGTAATGACAACATCGATGTCTTTAAATGTGATAGCATATCTTCCTATTGGACAAACATAAACAGTTTCTTTGGATTGTGATAGTGATTTTATATCATTCTGGTGGCAAATTGTATCAAACATAAAAGTAATTTGCTAACGGCTTTGGATATAAAATGAATTTTGAATAATGTGAGTTGAACATCGAACTGAAGTAGACTTAGATCAATCAAATTGACTCTTAGAACAGATAAATTTGATTCTTCGTGTAGAATCAACCTATTCGTCTCCCAAAGACAAAATCGTACAATGATTTGATCGATGATGTCGAATGCAGCTCCCACATTGTCAAATTGAATTAGAACTCAGCATGAGCAGTGCATGTCTTTATCAAGTGAATACCGGTATATAATTCTTACATGAGTAGTGCATGTAATTTTTAAGTGGATAAACGTATCATTCTTTTGAAGAGGTAGATAATTCGATTGTAGGTCTAAAGCTGCTAGAACCGTCAATGGGTATACCTGGAAGCTTCACACCTACGTAACCAATTAGAGGTCAAAGAAGGAACATTGTCATGAAGACTTCTCATTCATGGGAGTTAAGACATTGCAGTACGTTAGATAAGATTGTCCCAAATATTTGTAACCATTTCAGCTGTGTGCATCTATATACAGCAGGTGCCAATTCAATCAGGTAGCTCGAATTATCATAAGAGTAATAGACTCTTCCGGGCCACACATTTTCTTACAGACTGTCTGGATCATACTTCTATATTTTGCTCAACGGTAAACTCGTTTCTATATTGTCAGTCAAATAAGGCTCGGTACTCAATCAACCTACACTGCATTCTACTAGTCCTCATAAATCGAGAATTTCTTCTACAGACAGTTCGCAGATCGAAATTTCGAGTTATATGCTTTCCGAAAACACTCCACTCACTCTCCAGCAGCGATCAATATGGATAAATTAATCTATTAGAGTATATGCACCGTTTCTGCATAAATCACTTTCGAAATCTCATAGGAAATCAATTCACTGCTACAAGCTTGGCTCGGCATTGAGATTGTGACGTTATACAGTACGTTGGAGCTGTAGCTTTATTGGTTAGCAGCTTTTAAGATCCAATGCACCATTCAAAACTCCTAATGTTCCTCCTTTAGCTTATTACGTGAGGACACGCTGTTGTTGCGTGTACTTGTACCATGTTTAAACTACATAGACTATAAGTTGGCAAGCAAGCTTAGTTACAATGAGCCGGTAATCATAAGAGCTGCTCAGCTACTGTCAGTCGTCTAGAATTTGAAAAACTGTTTTAACTAGCTTTCTACTATATCATCTAGCAAAACGTCTTAATACTTCGGCTCTAATCATTCGCTCTAACAGTACTACCTCTCATAATCTCAAGGCTATCAAAAAAACATACTCGTTGCCTATACACAGCAGTAATGTGAGATAGGACCCACCAGCTACGTCTCTGAGCCTACAATTAGAAAGAGCCATGCAGTCCAATGCTATCGAAACCATTCCACCCTTGTTTCTGTTGAGAGACCCCACTCCCGACCACGGTTTCAAATAGACGTGCACTACGTAAATCAGCTCTCTAAGTCAGTGCTATAAACAAGGACGTATAGAAATGGTAGCAAAAGACTCCGCTAGCCGTACGCGTTAGGCAGATCAAATAGTTTGCCGAATATAACAGCAAATATGTGTCAAGGATTCGTGCATGTTGTATGAAATGATGACTTTCATAATTATCGCGCGACAAGAAGTCTTTCTATTTCTTTTCGAAACAATTGTAATTTGCATCAATCGTCTATTAGAAAGAGCTCATCATTGTGTAAAAGATCCTTCTGCTGTTTGGTTGCTTGTTTTGGGCACAGCAATCAAATCAACAATCCCACTATCTTGCCTATAGAAAGAGATTACACCCAGAGCTTACAAGTGTTGCAGAGTTATCTAATCACAAGAGTAGCAGCAAACAAAGCATGTATGTGGTCAGTAACTTCAATAATACCTTTCGAACACTTTAAGGAGTGTCCTACTTGTAAAAAACAAACCTAGCTTGAAAAACAACTCCGCTCCATAGACACAACACAAGCAGGTCGTCTGTATATGCAGCAAATCGACATTTTACAACCAAACCGAGTCAGTGTGTATTCTAAAACATGAGCATTATAGTGATGCTGCCAGGCTAAACTACCACTACTTGGCAAATCTTTGCTCTATTTGCTCTCACAGCCAAAAAGAAGACCTTTTTCCAGACCTGCCTAGAAACTGTTGGAGACTAGTTGATGGTGAGCCCCAAGTGATGGCAAGAGTAATCCAGATTCCAGCAAGGAAGAGAGGCTTGAATTGCTAAATTTGACAGAGCTAAAAGATGGACTAACTAAGAGGACTAGACACAGAGTGCTCTAAAACAAGAAGGATTGTAGAATGAAGGATATGGCCTAGTACAGTATAGTAATTGCGAAAAGGATGTTAGGTCGTCAGAGGCAATCAAGATTTGCGTTTCCACAGACTATGTTTTAGACAACTAACAAAACAAGATCTAAGGCTCGTTGAAATGTGTTGCTTCAAGATACTTTTACAAAAGTATCTTGAAGCAACAAAATACAACCACAAAATACTTTTACATCACTTGTCAACAAGGGTGCTTTCTAGACTACATAATTTCATAGATAATTTTGGCTATCATCAGTTCTTACTCTTGTACCTTGTTTTTACTTTATAATTGTTAGTCCAGTTTTCTGTTGTCAAAGCAAAAGCACAGCTCATAACTAATTCAATGTAGCCAATGTAATAAAGATTTGCCTACCTCGAGAAGACATCTAGACGTTAATTTTTCTAAGTTTGGTGTGTTATACAGAACATCAGGATGACACCAATCTATCTAATTTGAATGTACGATAGCGAGAAGAATGCGTACTTAATTTCATCACTAGCTCAAATGATATACAATGTCAATGTGAGAGTAAATATGCTGATGTACGTAAATGTGATGACATATCTCTTCTTCTTGAGCAAACGAAAAGAACATATTTTGGATAGTGATAGTAAGTTTATATCATTCTGGCTGCCACTGCAGGCACATTGCATTAAGAATGACTGTGATTTGCTAGCGGGCTTATTAAAGCGAGTTGAATATCAAACTATAGTAGGCCTAGATCAACGCAACTAAACATAAAACAGATAAATTTGATTTGTTTGTGTAGAATTAAAATATCTGACTCAGAGACACAAGATTGTGTTATGATTCAATTGATCAATGACGGCAAGAATGCAGCTCTCATATTATCAAAGCTAGCATTCATCATAAGTTGGGTCTTGATCAAGTGGATTGCAATACCATCCTTTCGAAAGCGTAGATGATTCGATTGTAGGCCCATATTGTTAAAGCTGTTAGAAACACCAACGGGGATCTAGCCGGATGCTTCACACTTGCGTAACTAATTAGAGCTTAAAGAAGGACAGTGTCTTCAAGAGCTCCATTCATCTGAGGTAAAATGCTGCAGTACTTCCGAATCGTCCTAAAATGTTTGCAACTGTTTCAGCTATATGAAGCAGATGCCAATTCAGTCAGATAGCAAAAATCGTCATCAAGAGCAATAGAATCTGCTCGCGCATCACAGTTTCTTACAGACTATCTGGATCATACATTTTGCTTACGTCGAACAACGATTAGATTGTTTCTATACTGTAAGTCATCTATCCATTGATATTTAATAAACTCACATTATATTCTACTAGTCATCACGAATAGGGTGTTCCTTCTAGACATGCAGCTTGCAAATTGACATCCTGAGTGCTCTCCAAGAAAGTTGCACTGAAATCCACACTCTCTCAAACAGTGCTCCATATTAGATGCAGCGTTTTGGCATAGATTATTTCCGACATATCACAAGAAATGAATTCACTGCTTTGAGCACATGTCATTAGGTTGCTATCCTTAGTCTAGGGTTAAATATATGTTAGAACTGTAACCCAATCGGCTGAGCAGTAATTCAGCTTTAATACATTACAAAATTTCGTGTACAAAGGCACATCAATTTAGCTACATAGCTATTCTTCGTTTAAGGCAGTACACTAATTACTTGCTTTACTTTTTTTTACATGATACACATGTAATACAATCGTATGCACAAAACATGTACACTGATGCAGTTTTTAGCACTTTCTCGCCAGCTCATTACGGCGAATAGGCTGTTGTTACCATTTGTAGACCAGGCTATAATTAATAAGTTAACAGGTAAGCCTTGCTACAATGGGCAGAAACCGTACAGCGGCGAAAAAGCAAAAGATGTCAGCTTCCAGCTACTCAAACCGTACTTCTGCCAGTTGTCTATAGAATTCCCAAATGATTCAAGCCGCGTGTGATTTCGAACAGTGAATAAATGAAACTCAGGCTGTCACTGATGGAATGGATAGGATTTGCTACCCTCCTATTTTCCCTTCTAGTCAAATGCGTCTATGACAGTTTAGTAAACGTCGTACTATCTCCTCAAACAGTAAAATGGCTTCCTGACTCTAGAAATATCTAAGACGAAGCATCTGTTGCCTACAACATTTGTGTGATAAGATATGATCCGAGACGTCACCAAACAACGACGTCTCTAGACCTAAGAAGTTATAGAGCCAAACCTTGTCCAAGCCTCCGAAATCGTTCCACTCTTGTTTCTGTCAATAGACTCTACCGTCTATTGTTTCAATAGACGTGTGCTAACTCAATCAACTCTCCCTGCAAGTCAGTACTACTGACGAAGACGGAGAAACAATTGCAAAAGCAAAGACTGCGCTAGCCGTACGCGTTAGGCAGATGGATCTGATTGTCGATCATACCGCCACCTATCTCTCAAAGATTTGTGCATGTCGTATGAAATTATGACATCTTTCTGAGTGTGTGCAAGTCAAGAAGCCTTTCCACTTCTTCTCAAAAGAGTAGTAAATGTCACTGATCCTTAAAGAGAGCTCGTTGTTTTATAAAACTCCTGCTTTTTGAAACAGTAAACCCATGAGCAAAGCAGTATGTGGCAGGGTATTACCTCAACAGTCTCACTATCTTGCTGGTAAGATCGTACCCGTAGCTTGAACTTCTTGAATTGCCACATCTGACAGATCTAGAAAACTGACTATAGCTAAGAGGAACTAGATATAGTGTGTTCCAGAAGTAGAGAAATTGTATGCAGGGTGTGGCCTAGTACTTGTCACAATTAACGGATGCCATGTTTTCACAGGCAATTGAGATCGTTTGCAAAGGTTACTCAATGATCCATTAGGCAACTAGATGTGGAGTGACTCTATTAATAGCGTAGTGACACGCATGCGTAACTATTGTATCTTCGTAGTATGTCTTCGTAGTGTGTTGAGTTCTAGTGTGTTGAGTAGAGTAAATACAAACCGTATAACTCCACATGGTGACAGGAGTGGGATTCATACGACTCGAACCACCAGGTCCTTTCAACTTTCGGCAGCCAGACGACTGGCCGAGGTGGAAGAGAAGATTCACACAGTTTCGAATCGCTTCAGGCCTGGCAGACGCGGACGAAGTACGTCAAGTGTCCACGTTACTCTACTGCATGGGAGAGGACGCAGAGGGAGTCCTAACTTCCACCAACATCACGGAAGACAACAAAAAGAAGTACAATGAGGTGATTGCTAAATTCGAAGAATTTTTCCGCATACGTCGCAACGTGATCTACGAGAGAGCGCGCTTCAATCGACGAAATCAGTTAGAGGGAGAGTCTATCGAGCAGTATATCACCGCTTTGTACGAACTGGTCGAGACATGCGAATACGGAGGTTTGCAACAGGAAATGCTGAGGGACAGAATTGTTGTCGGAATAAGAGACCAGGCGCTATCAGAACGTCTACAGTGTGATGCTGAGCTTACGTTGGAGAAGGTCAAACGATCTACAAGACAGAGAGAAGCCGTGAAAGAACAGCATAAACATCTGCAAGGTGACGGCAGCAAGGACCATCCAATCGTCATAGAGCAAGTGCGAAACGGCGCTAAAAGCGGCACAGCAGGCGGTAAAAGCGGCACCACAGGTGGCAAATCGCAAGCAAGCAGACACCAGTTTGGCGGCGGACGGTCAAAGTCGGCAACCGCACCCGCGAGACACCAATGTAAGCGCTGCGGAAGATATCATGCTAAAGAAGCCTACTGTCCAGCAAGACAAGCCAGGTGTTCAAAGTGTAACCGAAAGGGTCACTTTGGAGCTCAATGTTTCTCGAAGACAATCGAAAATGTGGACAGTGAGAGTCGAGGCAGGGCCTATGTATTTCCAGTGAACGTATCAAAAAGGATCACATGGTCTTCCAAAATTTCAGTAGGAGGCAAAGAGCTAACATTCAAGTTAGATACTGGGGCGGAGGTGACAGTGATCACAGAAGAGGCACATAGAATGTTAGAAATGCCAAAGTTGCAGAAACCGTCCAAAGCCTTGTATGGACCAACATCTACAGCTCTTCGGACATTGGGACAATTCACAAGTACACTATCAGTGAATAACAAGACATCAGAGGAGACTATCTTCGTTGTCCAGGGATTGAAAACCAATTTACTAGGGTTACCGGCTATCACATCGTTACAACTTGTCCACAGGATCCAAGCGACCAGTGTAGGAACCACCATACCAGACGGATTTCCCAAAGTTTTTCAGGGACTGGGTAATCTTGGTGATCCATACAAAATCAAGCTTAGAGAGGGAGCCAAGCCCTATGCGCTGTACACACCCCGGAATGTTCCAATTTCTCTCAGACAACAAGTCAAAGAAGAACTAGATCGAATGGAAAAGATTGGCGTCATCTCACAAGTGGAAGACCCTACAGAATGGAGCGCTGGTATGGTTGTAGTCAGGAAAAAGACAGGAGACGTCAGGATTTGCGTAGATATGAAACCCCTCAACGAGAATGTACTACGAGAGATTTACCCCATACCCAAAGTGGACGACACACTTGCTCAATTGGCGGGAGCCACAACGTTTAGCAAAATCGATGCTAATAGTGGGTTTTGGCAGATACCTCTAGAGGTGGAATCTAGGCTACTGACTACCTTTGTCACTCCTCACGGACGGTACTGCTTCAACAAGTTACCATTCGGCATCGCTAGTGCGCCCGAGCTTTTCCAACGGCGAATGAGCAAGATTCTTTCGGGACTACCTGGAGTATTATGTCACATGGACGATGTTCTCATATTCGGAACAAGTCAAACGGAACACGACGACCGACTGACTTCGATCTTACAACGACTGCAAGCAGCAGGAGCAACTCTAAATAAGGCCAAATGTGAGTTTGGGGTACACACCGTCAAATTTCTTGGTCACATTATCGATGGCAAAGGTCTTAGAGCGGATCCAGCACGGCTGAAAACTATCCAAGACCTAGAACAGCCCAAGAACGTATCAGAATTGCGCCGCTTCATGGGGATGACAAACCAATTGGGAAAGTTTTCACCACATCTTTCAGAGATAAGTCAACCTTTGAGAGAGCTGTTGAGTACGACATGCTCATGGTTATGGGAACATCCACAAGAGCAAGCATTCACAAGAATCAAAGATGAATTGACTCGTCCTACTGTCCTGGAGCTGTACAATCCGCAGAAGAAGGTGAAAGTATCCGCTGACGCGTCATCACACGGTCTAGGCGCGGTACTTCTTCAAGAAGCCGAAGATAAATGGAAGCCGATAGCATACGCATCACAGTCCATGACAGATACTGAGAAGAGCTACGCGCAAATTGAAAAGGAAGCTCTGTCATTAGCATGGGCTTGCGATAAGTTTCAAGATTACGTACTTGGTCGCAAATTTCATATCGAGACCGACCACAAGCCGTTAGTTCCTTTGCTTGGCACTAAGCACTTGGACAGGTTACCGCCAAGAATTGTTCGTTTTAGACTTCGTTTGGCGAGATACGACTTCACAATTGAACATGTACCTGGGAAACTGCTTTATACATCTGACACGTTGTCAAGAGCACCCCTACAAGAACAGATCACGGAGGATTCTCTACAGGACGATGTTGAGACCTTCATCAATGAGGTAGTTGCTAATTTACCAACTACAACGGACAGAATACAAACGTACCGAGAAGCACAAGCTAGAAATGCCACGTGTGCCCAAGTGATGCAGTACAGTCAGTCACAATGGCCCGACAAATGTCCTGAGGAAACTTCTCTAATCCCGTTTTGGAGAGTAAGATCGCTACTGACGGTACACAACGACCTACTACTATACAACAACCGTGTAGTGATTCCTGACGAACTCAGAAAAGATGTCCTGACCAAAATTCATGAGGGTCATCAGGGCATAGTTCGTTGCAGACAGAGAGCACACACCTCCGTCTGGTGGCCGGGGATAACACAACAGATATATCAATTGGTGCAACAATGCCCCACATGTGTAAAAGAGAATCCACAAGGAACTGAACCACTCATGACTTCTCAGTTACCAGATTTTCCTTGGCAAGTTGTGGGAACGGACTTGATGGAGTTAAATGGAGCTCATTATCTTGTTGTCATTGACTACTTCTCAAGGTATCCAGAACTTATCAAGTTGACGAACACCACAGCCTTAGCAGTAATTCAAGCCTTGAAATCTGTTTTTGCCCGTCACGGCATCCCTGATATTCTCAGGAGTGACAACGGACCTCAGTATATCGCTCGGGAAACCAAAGAGTTCGCCAAGGCTTATGGATTTGTCATGATAACCAGCAGCCCTAGGTACCCGCAGAGCAACGGACTCGTGGAGCGGATGGTCAAATCCATCAAACAGCTACTGACAAAGGCGGAGGACCCACATCTCGAGCTACTGGCTTACAGATCCACGCCACTGCCTTGGTGCACTCTCAGTCCTTCAGAATTGCTCATGGGAAGACGATTGAGGACAACAATGCCACAGTCGACAGCACAACTCACCCCACACTGCGATTATCTGAGGAATTTTCGTGAAGCAGATAATTTTTTCAAAAGTAAACAGAAGAAGAACTTTGACTCCAGACATCGAGCTAAAGACCTGCCCCAATTACAAAAGGACACGGAAGTCTGGATAACGTCAGGTAAAGAGCCAGCTCAAGGGACAATCGTCGGTCCAGGCCACACTCCACGATCCTATGTCATCAAAACAGACAAAGGGGAGGTGAGGAGAAATAGAGGACATTTGAAAGCCATCCCAAAGTTTGGCACTTCACTTGAAATCGAAACTCCCCAGAATACGGAAACTGGTCAAACAACACCAACCAGGCCACAAACGAGAAGCCAGACTGGTTGTCAAATAAAGAGGCCGATGAAACTCGACCTGTAAGGGGAGATGTGGAGTGACTCTATTAATAGCGTAGTGACACGCATGCGTAACTATTGTATCTTCGTAGTATGTCTTCGTAGTGTGTTGAGTTCTAGTGTGTTGAGTAGAGTAAATACAAACCGTATAACTCCACACTAGCATGACAAAATCTAGAAAATGCTGCAGTTGGCTTAAAATGGGTTGCTTAAGATGCAAGTAATAATGGGCTTTGGAGCGATGTCTATGCCTACCTATATACGTATGTCATTGGGGCACTGTGAACTCAATCCAATTGAGTTGGTATTGGCACAGGTCAAACGGCATGCGCTAGACGACATAGTAAAACAGATGGCTTTTGAGCTTGGTCCTGCATGACTACACCCAAAGTCGCGACAAAAGAGATAGCTGAAGCTCCGGCGTCCGATCTAGAGACGATTAGCAGACACGTGTTATCTAACTGATCCAAACCTAGCCGTTTCCTGTGTTAGATTACTGTTACAGTAGCAGCCTAACTGATATACGTACTTGCTCTTCTTGCAATTACGTCTAATTCCGCCATTCTACGCATCTATACCGTCTACATAACTGACGGCAGCTTAAGAGTGTAAGATCTTGCAGGTAGACATATAGAGCTTGCGATTGATACCAATAACGGCTCGGACGGCATGCAACATCGCTGTCCAATCCACAGTCGAATTCCACAATTTCTCTCTAATTCTGGGCGCACTATAAACGATGCAATGTAATTGTACGTTTAGCGCGTGTTTTGGTATTTGTTAACCTATTATGAACGGCAAAAAATTTTGACAAACAGCAATAATCAAATACAACTATGTATAAGTAGTTGTGGGAGCCTCTGTAATAGAAGTTACTGTATTGTGCAGGCCACTCCTATGGGAGGGACCATAACGGCGTTATGGTTAAGTGTATGTTTAGCCTGGGGGCTTTTCTGTGTGTGAATACAGTTTGTGCAAGGGTAGACGATCACTCTGTGTCTCCCACCAAGAACCCAATAGTACATGGTGTCCCGAGTGGAGTAACTCTAGAGAACTACCGGCGATGGCTACGTTCCAGGTTGCACTTCCAGAGAACTTCGACTTCTCGTCCCCTGAGCAATGGCCAGGATGGAGTCCAGATTTGAGAGATTCCGAACAGCTTCAAGCCTCGCGGAGAACGAAGACGCAATGCAGGTCAGTACACTCGTGTACTCCATGGGCGCTCAAGCAGAAGATGTTCTAGCGTGTCTCACCCTCACCGAGGAGCAGAGAACGAGATATGCAGACGTCAAGGCAGTGCTAGATGGCTACTTGGTAAAGAAACGAACCGTGATCTATGAAAGGGCGAAATTCAACCAACGACGCCAGACGATGGATGAACAGGTCGAGACATTCATCACAGCGTTGTACAGCTTGGCGGAGCATTGTGAGTTTGGGACCCTCCGCGAAGAGCTCATTCGCGATCACCTGGTGGTAGGGTTGCAGGATGCAAAGTTATCGGAAGCGTTGCAGATGAACTCAGATTTGGCTCTTTCGGCGGCAATAACAAAATCTCGTCAGAGCGAAGCTGTAAAATGGCTGCAGACTGTTGTTAGAAATGAGCTACCCTTGGAACCTCAGAAGCCAACAGGGATGGAAGCATCTCAAATACGCCGCGCAAAGCGATCGCTAAAAGGGCAATGAGAAAGCAAGCCGGCGCATTTTCAAGCTCGTCGAGTGAGCAAAAAGCAAACGAGCACACCAGGAAGTACATGTCAGAGGTGCGGCGCAGAACCTACACACAGTACAGGACGGTGTCCTGCGATTAACGTGAAATGACATGAGTGCGGGAATTTGGGACACTATGCGCGTGTCTGCAGGACAAGTAAGGTCTCAACGGTATTTGAAGGATTTGGAGCGTACGGTAATCTTTTCTCACTGCATAATGAAAGCATATCTAAACAATGCAAGCATGGATGGTTCAAGGTACGTTAAATGATGTTCCAGTCGCATTTAGAATAGACTCTGGGGCGGACGTTACCGTGATCCCACAGTCTGTTTCGAAACATTGCAACAAAGCTACAACCAACAGGAACCAGACTGAGAGAGCCCGGAAATAATGTGCTGCATGTTCGTGGTAAGTTTGCCGCAAGATTACAATACCGCCAGAGGTCATCACAGCAGGAGGTTTACGTGATGCGTGGCGTTGAACGGGCGTTATTGGGGCGGCCTGCAATCGAGAGCCTTAAATAGCTAAAGAAAATTGATTCAGCAGCGAGACAACCGTCAGGGTCAGTCCAAAACGAGTTCCTCAACTATTCCAAGGTCTGGGAAAACTAGAAGGAGAGTAGGTTATCAAGCTGAAAGACAACGCAACACCTTTTGCTTTGTCCACTCGCCGACGTGTGCCGCTGCCACTAATGAAAGAAGTGGAGACAAAGCTTTAAAGAATGCTGAAGGAGGGAGTGATTTCTCAAGTTGAGACGCCAACTGATTGGTGTTTGGGCTTAGTTGTAGTGGAAAAATCAGGAGGAAGAGTCCCAATATGCGCAAATTTGTCAAGACTAAATGAGAGGTTATGCAGAGAGCGTTTGATGTTACCTTCTGTAGACTACATAATGGGTCAATTGGCTGGAGGTAAAATGTTTACAAAACTGGACGCCAACAGCGGATTCTGGCAAATACCATTGTCCAACAATTCCGCACTTCTCACCACTTTCATAACACCATTTGGAAGATTCTGCTTCAACAGACTCCCATTTGGAATTTCATCAGCTTCTGAATTGTTTCAACGTCGAATGTCTAACATTCTGTTTGGAATGGAAGAAACTGTATGTCTTATGGATGATACCTTAATCTATGGAAGTCCACAAGAAGAACATGATTCTCGACTCCGCAAGGTTTTGGAGAAACTTAGGAAGTCAGGAGTTAGACCTAATCGACAGAGGTGTGCGTTTTCTGTTCCAAAGATTAATTTCTTGGGACAAGTCATTGATCAGAATGGGATCAGGAGCGACCCTGACAAAGTGAAAGCTGTGTTACAATTGAAAGAACCAACCTACACAGGTGAAGTGAGACGTGTCCTTGGTATGGTGAACCATTTTGGCAAGTTCATTCCAAACTTGGCAGAGAAAACGGAACCGCTGCGAAAACTTATAAGCAAACAGAATGCTTGGATCTGGGAATCCCCGCAATCAACAGCAGAAGATCAAAGGGGATCTCATAAAACCACCTGTTTTGCTTTGTATACACCCACTCCAGAGATCGTGGTGTCAGCTGACGCGTCATCTCTTGGCTTAAGTGCTGTCATACAGGAGAGACAGGACACAGGAGACTTCAAACCGATAGCATATGGAACGAGGTCTATGACTCCCACTGGGCAAGAATACGCACAAATAGAGATAGAAGCTTTGGCCGTTACATGGGCATGTGAGCGTTTCAGTGAATATCTTTACGGTATGAGATTTCAGATGGAGACAGACCACAAGCCTCTAGTTTCTTTACTTAGTTCAAGCAAGAGGTTGGATGAGTTACCAATACGTATTCAGAGATTCAGGCTTTGACTGATGCGATACAACTTCTCAATAAGTCATGTATCAGGAAAGAGAAATTTCACGCTTGATACATTGTCCAGAAGTCCAGTGCAGAAACTACGGAATCATCCCATGAATTGAAAAAAGCATCTGAATCCTCTGTCGAACTTATCATCAACCATCTTCCTGTGACGGAAAAATGACTGAAAGACATACGGGACAGACAGAATGCAGAAAACAAATACAATAAATTGAATCGATATTGCATACAGGGATGGCCAGCTAAACACTTGTTGAAGGGTCCAATCAAGAAGTAATATTCTGTATTCTCAGAATTGTCATTCCAAGATAGATTACTTCTAAGAGGCAATCGGATTATTTCAAAAGCATTACGAGATGAGGTTACAAAGATACTCCACACAGGTCACATGGGTATCACAAAGACTTTGGATCGCGCGCAGCAGCAGTGTGGTAGCCAGGAATGAGTTCTCAATTGAAAGAGACCGTGGAGAACTGCACAGTTTGCAGCAAAGAGCGCAGCAGTAAAGCTGAACCTCTCATTCCAACACCTTTGACAAAGTCGTCCCGGGCAATGTGTCGGAACTGATCTCTTCGAATGGAAGGGACATTCGTATCTTCTCGTCGTAGACTATATGTCAAGGTATCCAGAAATAGTGAAACCATCAGATGCGACATCAAATATTGTGATTAAACACATGAAATCGTTCTTTTCCCGACACGGAATTCCCGAAGAAGTTCGATCAGACAATGGGCCTCAGTATTCTTCTGCCGCATTTGCAAATTCGCAGGCAAATACAAATCTTCGCATATTACTAGCAGTCCGCTACACCCTCAGAGTAATGGAGAGGCTGAGCGGATGTGCAGAACTGTGAAGACTCTTTTCAAGAAAGCAACAGATCCATATTTAGCATTATTGGCATATCGAGCTACACCACTAGCGAACGGAATTTGCCACCTGAATTACTTATGGCAAGACAGATTCAATCTGTTGTGCCGAAATTACCTTAAGTTTTACACCCAAGAGCGCTTCCTTGGAAGGAGATACAAACAAAAGAAGCAATCGGTAAAGGAGACCAAAAAAGAAGATTCGACAAGCAAAATGCCACTAAACTTCAAGCAGTGGTTCTTAACCTGGGTTCGATCGAACCCCAGGGGTTCGGTGAGTCAGTCTCAGGGGTCCGGCGGAGGTCAAGACACACACCCGACTCATATGATTCGTGATGACACGCCCCGCTTGGCCATCATTGACTGCAGGTAATCACGCAACATCGCTTGGCCTATCTGTGCTGCAGGAAATTTGGCGCGCTTAGTAGTCGAATTGTGACTGTCGTGATGGTACGTCGTGTGATTTCATTCTTAATATTTTAATCCCTTCATACTAACTATGTCGAGCAAAAAAAGAAAGTGGTCGGACGAATATGTACAATATGGATTCACATGTATAACGGAACGTGATGGGAGTCAACGTCCTAACTACATGATTTGCAATGCCAAGTTGAGCAATTCTAGTCTAGCACCGGCAAAACTAAGAGAACACTTCCTTACGCTGCATGGAGATGGACAATACAAGAACACAACGCTCGCTGAATTCAAGGTGAAGAGAGCCAGATTCGATGAAAAGGCTACTCTGCCTGTTCTCGGCTTTGTACCCATCAACAAACCGATCCTCACAGCATCGTACGAAGTTGCTTACCTGATCGCAAAGCAGGGCAAACCACACACCATTGGTGAAACACTCATAAAACCAACTGTGTTGAAGATGGCGAATATCATGCTGGGAAAAGCGACTGAAGTTAAGTTATCCCAAATTCCTCTTTCAAATGACACCATTAGCGACAGAATAGAGGACATGAGCAAAGAAATTTTGGCTCAAGTAGTTGCAGATCTGATTTCAAGCCCGGCAAAATTCAGCCTTCAACTCGACGAGACCACAGACGTTTCCAATCTAAGCCAGCTTGCTGTATTTGTGCGCTATGTGAAAGACGACGTGATAAAGGAAGATTTTTTATTTTGTAAGCCTCTTACGACAACAACTAAGGCAGCCGATGTGAAGAAACTTGTGGATGACTTCAAAGACAACAATCTTTCGTGGGATATGGTTTCTGCAGTTTGTTCGGACGGAGCTCCAGTCATGCTGGGAAGAAAGTCTGGTTTTGGTGCGCTAGTGAAAGCCGATGCACCACACATCATTGTTACGCATTGTATTCTGCACAGGCATGCGTTGGCAACAAAAACCTTGCCTCCAAAACTGGCAGAAGTATTAAAAATTGTAGTGGAATGCGTGAACTATGTGCGAAATAGTGCTCTGAGGCACTGCATCTTCAGTGAGCTGTGTAAAGAAATGGGCTCTGAATTCGAGGTACTTCTGTACCATTCTAACGTTCGGTGGTTATCCCGGGGACAGGTGCTAAATCGTGTTTTTGCCGTGCGTGTGGAATTAGCCCTGTTTTTGCAAGAGCACCAACATAGTCATGCAGATTGCTTAAAAAATTCTGAGTTCATTCTCATTTTAGCGTACATGGCTGATATCTTCGCAGCTCTCAATCATCTCAATCAACAGATGCAGGGCGGTGGAGTCAACATCATCGAAGCGGAAGAAAACCTGAAGGCTTTTCAAAAAAAGCTACCGTTATGGAAACGACGAACAGAGAACGATAACTTCGCAAACTTTCCCCTGCTGGACGACTGTGTAAGTAAGATCGAAGATGTATCTGGAATCGGAGACATTTCTGTACCCGCGGAACTGAAGCAAGCAATTGCCACGCACTTAGATGAGCTTGCAAAGTCTCTCGACGGATACTTTCCTACAAGAGAGTCATATCCAGCATGGGTGAGACAGCCGTTCACGTTTAGTGTTGAGACAACAGATGTCAATGATGAATACCTCGATGAAATCATTGAAATTCAGCAGAGCCAGGTTCAACAGCAACTCTTCAGAACAACAACGCTCTCAACGTTTTGGTGTCAACAAATGGTAACGTACCCTGTTATTGCTAAGAAAGCTCTGGAGATTTTCATACCGTTTGTTACAACATATCTTTGCAAGCAATCCTTTTCGAGGATGCTGGACATAAAAACGAAGAAAAGGAACAGACTTTGTTGCGAAAATGACATGAGAGTGGCACTTGCCAAGGTGAAGCCGCGCATTTCTGAACTGGTCTCTGAAAGGCAACAGCAGAAGTCACGCTGATTTGCAGTAAATATTCATTATTATGCTTTTTTTGTGTGAAAATCATGTTTTAATGGTTTTGTTCTTTGAACACTGATGTTGATGCACGGTTCATTTTGTGAACCAGTAAAATATATACCTATGACTATGTTTTGAATATTATTTTTCCAATTAAGAAGGGTTCGGTGAATGCGCATATGAAACTGGTGGGGGTCAGTACCTCCAACAAGGTTAAGAACCATGATGAAACCTTTAACTAAAGCCACTACTGTTTGGGTGACAGACCGGCAAGATATGGGAAAAGTGTTACAAGATGAGTCAACACCAAAGTCCTATCGGCTGCAAACGCCATTTTACAGCGGTTCGAAGAAATAGGCAACATCTAGTGAACATTCCACCATCACAACAGGAGGAGGAGATTCAAGCGAAGACACCCCAACACCACTTCGACTCAGCACATCAGCAAACTAAAACATCTACATCTACTACCCAAGAATGCCGAGTCCGACAGAATTCACCAACACTCAGGTCAAGGAGTAGTGACTCCTAAACGTTTAGACTTATAGAAAGTAAAAGTAGAGTTGCATGCTTTGAGAAGGGAGATGTTGGTAAGGCAGTTTACTGACTTGAGAAAGGGGGATGTAATAGAGGTTACTGTATTGTGTTGGCCACTCCTGTGGGGGAACATAACCGCGTATATCGTTAAGTGTACGTTTAGCCTTTTTTTTTGTGTGAATACAGTTGTGTTCAAGGGTAGACAGACAGTCACTCGGTGTCTCTCACCAAGAACCCAATAGTACAGTCTCCATATCACCTTGCCCTGCAACCTCTCTAGGTCAAGGATACGTTGCGCATGAATTGCGCTATGTGCGCTCACCACCCGCACTAGCCACGAACTTCCAGACCAGAGAGCGGGCAAACTCTAGTCTAGACCAAAACGATAGATACTCAAATGATTTCGAAAGTATTTATCGAAAGCGATGCTAGATGGTAGTCTAGCAGAGTGGGATAGTTTTACCTAGATTACCATATCATTTGTAAATGCCATATCTCACGAACGAAGAAGAGACGTCCGTCGTGTTTGCGGCGATATCTTGGTGGACGGCATGAAACGACGACTCTTCGGTTTTTCGGCAGACCGCTAGCTTGACACACCGTTTGACTAGCAAGACTACTTCTCGAACAGTTGTCAAAGGTGATGGTCTGGCGACGCTGCTGTGCATTTCCTGTTACCGCAAGCTTAATAAGATCGAAGAACTGAAGCTGAAACTAAACCTAATATGTGTGCGTGCTCATCACAGCTCTGGCGTCCTCATCACGGTTCTGGCGTAATCTTAGCCGCCCACGCGGATTTCACATGCACGCAATCAGCATTTGTGCACTCAACATAACCAATTACTGCTAAAGCAACCAGAGTTTACAACAGACATTTCGGTTCTAAGACGCTGATTGGCTTAGAAGACTATTTCCGAAATCATTTTAGTACCTTTGCGCGCTGCGCGTGCTCTCTGGTCTGGAAGTTCAAAGCTTCACCCGCACATAATCTCTGATCTAAATCCAAAGACACTTTCTGATGCATTTTACAGAGACAAGAACAACGTTGCATTAGTTGGCGTGCTTCTCCAACTGCTATATAGAATCAAGCGCCAGCCGGCGGTTGAAGATTACTATAGCAGTGAGACCGTTTCAATCGCTAGATGAGATGAGATGATCAAGATGATGTAGTTGAGCGCACGCAGTCAACAACTTTTTGTTAGAACGGAGTAGTACGTATACTTGCTGCATGATACCAACCACAAATACACGAGAGCCGATTGTGCGAACAAAAATGTAAGCCTATAATCTTGCCTGCCAAATGTCTTCCACGATGCGACCAACCTGATCTAACCGCATACAGTCTCAACGGCGTTATACAATAGCGGGTGGCCCTGCACTCCCAAACCTCAGTAAGTGCGGTTTTTGAACACTTAGCAAGGTTTCGCAAATCGAATAATTTTACCGGTTAGATCAATATTTGAGGCTCAACAAAGTCACCGAATGTCTGTTCTGAGTGGAGTGTTAAGTTCACGCTGTGTCAATAAACACGCCAGTCATATATAGTGCAACTATGCACCATCACGGCGTAACGAGCAAACTCTGCAGTAACGTCCCTGTACAAAAGGAACATTCATTGGACTCACCATATCCCTGAACATCCTCGACACGGCCATATATAGTGTATGCATATATAGTTGCAATTCATACGAAGGTATATACGGGATGACCAGACCCGCTATAACCTCATTTTTATAAAGAATTATTGTGAAAGAGAGTAGTCGTCGTTACTCACGAAAGGCTGCTCAATATGACGAGCACTGTACACTTGAGTTGCCCACTCTCGCAATTGACTGTGACTTCCCGAAAGACCAGAAAAGTTGTCCACCGTCTCTTCTTGAGACAACAAGAACAACGAAATGACGTAATAGATTCCGATACATGGTGGAAGATTTGTGCAGTAACTGTGTGTGATATACGGGTATATGGATTAGAGGATACGAGACTTAGAGAAGGGGGAGTTGAGTCATATGAGTTTTGCGGTGTTTGTAGATAGTCGGTTGTGTTAACAAATAAGTGGTTGTTGTGTTACGATACTGCATAATGGCGACGAGGATACAGGTTCCGGGTGTACACCCCAGCGCCCTTTCTACCGCAACCTGGTGAACCACAGACCGATTGGCGTACTTGGTTGTCGGCGTTCAATATGTACATGAAAGTTTTTGGTCTTAGTTCTAGCAACATTCCTCAAGAAAGGAAAAGGGCGGTATTGCTTCACTGTCTGGTATTAGAAGGTCAACGCGTTTTCGCAACACTTGGAGTAACAGAGACGTACACGGCCACACGAGAAAAATTGACTGAATATTTCGGAGCAAAGAAAAACGTGATGGTAGAACGGATCAAGTTTGGCAGAAGTCACAACAAGGTGAGTCAGTTAGAAAATATGTCGCCGCACTACTGGACCTAGCAGCTACATGTCGCTTTGGAGTCATGCATGACGAGTTGATTCGAGACCAATTAATAGAAAGACATTACATTCACGTATTAGGAAGCGGTTGTCGATGGAGAAGGATACTATAGCTTGTGACGAGGCGGTGCTCACGTGAAAGAAGCCATAGCAGAGGCAAAAACCATTGACGGTGTAGTGGTGCCGCGTTTTGCTGAAGTCGGTAAGGTTGAAACGACCAGCGTAAGAAGGGTGGCTAGTGCGGTGAAGTTAAGACGCCGAACTGACTATCAAGGTGCTGGAGCTGGTACATCAGCAGTGTTTTGGTGTGGTAGCTGTGGTCTACGAGGACATCGAGGAGGAGAGTCAGATTGTCCAGCTTGGGGGAAAGAGTGTCTTAAATGCCGGAAGAAAAACCATTATGCGCGGTGCTGTAGATCTAAGAGTGACATACCGCCAAGACAGAAACAAGTCATTGCTATAGAGGACATCTCAGTACTTCAGGTCATTGGCACCACTTCAAATATGGATTACAAAACGTGTGAATGTGAGATTGTGAAGGCAAAAATCAACTTAGTTATTGATCTTGGAGCAAAAGTCTCGGTTTTGAACAACAAAACTTTGGCTAAAGCGGAGATTAGACTCGTTAGCTTTGATGGTTCTGGAATTGAACTATTGGAAAAACTATTAGTTCCAGTGAAGTTTAGAAATGGATGTTTAGAGGCATTTCCCTTCTATATAACAGCTTCAGGAGTTAACATCATGGGAATAGACTTGTTTGATGCTCTAGAGTTTCAGGTGGTGACTGAGAAAGATAGTCAGATACAGCAAGTTTTACAAAAATGGAGTAAATTGCAAACAGTCTTCACAGGTCTGGGAAAAGTCAGGGGTTATGCACTTCGTCCTTTAGTTCTTGCAGAAATAAAACCAGTAGCACAGCATCTTCACCGTATACCGTCATCATTACGAGATGAAGTAAAAACTGAGATTAAGAGACTACAAAAAGAAGGAGTAATCAAGAAGACAAAGGCATCAGAATGCGTTTCTAATGTGGTACCAATAACGAAAAAGGCTGAATTGCTTTGTTTGTGTATCGACCTTAGACATTTGAATAACGCTATTGTACCTGGAAAGTATCCATTACCGACAGTAGAAGAACTAGCTGCTGAATTTCACGGATCAACAATCTTTAGTAAGTTAGATTTGAGACAGGGCTACTTACAAGTACATCTCACGGAGGATAGTTGGCACCTTACAAACTTTGTTACACATGAAGAAATGTATCGCTTTTGCAGGATGGCATTCGGTTTGTCATCAGCACCCAGAGCTTTTCAACAAATGATGAAATCAACATTATCAGGGTTAAACGGTGTTGCTGTGTTTATGGACGATATTTTGGTCCATGGGTGTACAATCGAAGCTCATGATTGTTATCTGGACAAGGTCTTGCAACGCTTATCAGAGCGTACCTTAACTTTGAACAAAGAGAAGTGTGTCATAGCAGCAAGGGAAGTCGAATTCCTGGGATATAGCGTATCGGCTCAAGGTATAACACCGCTGGAGTCAAATGTATAGGCAGTACAACAAGTTACACAGCCTATTAATGTGACAGAACTAGCATCATTTCTTGGGCAACAAACTACTATTTACGTTTTATTCCAAGCTATGCAGAGGTGACCACTCCATTGAGAAGGTTACTCAAGCAAGGTGCAGAGTGGAATTGGTCTAAAGAATTCCAAGTAGCATTTGAGAACCTAAAAGAGTTGGTTACATCTTCACCGACATTAGCACATTTTGACATTGATACGCCTATCTATGTGACATGTGATGCATCGGGTAACGCTTTAGGAGCGGTATTGTCGCAAATTCAAGACGGTATGGAGCGACCCGTGGCATTCGCCTCTCGAGCTTCGAGTGAAGCAGAAAAGAAATATGCTGTGGGAGAATGCGTAGCCTTATCGTGTATGTGGGCATGTGAACGGTGGCACATCTACTTATATGGTCGAAAATGTATATTGCGTACGGATCATCAAGCACTAACTACTCTATTGTCAGCTAATAGTTCGGGTGATCGACCATTTCGGCTATATGGGTGGGCAGATAAGCTGTATAGATATGAATTTACTGTTGAATATCGACCAGGAAGATACAATCAGGTGGCGGATTTCTTATTTCGAGTCAAGCTACCAAGAAATAATTCTACATCCAGAAAGCCGGCAGTCAATCAGTTCGAGGACAGTGAAATGATTCAGATGTTAGTTACAGTGAGTAACAAAACAGTTTCACAAGAGGAATTAGAGAAAAAATCTGAGGAAGACAAAGTGTTTCAAGATGTGGTAAAATATGTTCAGGAAGGATAGCCTGTGAAATCACCGGATTCAGTATTGCAGCCATATTTCAATATACAATATGAATTGCCGGTTTGGGGTACAACGGGGAAGTGTCTGGCCAGAGGACAGAGACTGGTTATTCCAAACAAGTTACGACATAGAATTCTAAAGTTGGTGCACGAAGGACACATTGGAATGACACGCATGAAAAAAAGAGGTCGGGATTCGGTTTGATGGCTACGTCTGGACAAACAAATTGAAGAATATGTGAGGTATTGTGATATATGTGCGATGAGTGGGAAATCGATCAAACCTCGAGGTGCTCCCTTACAGCCGGTAGAGTGGCCGGAACAACCGGAGGATAAGTTGCAAATTAACATTTTCGGCGAAATACAGGCAGCACGGAATAGTCAACGATTTATCACTGTAGTTCATGATATGCATTCGAAATGGCCAGAAATTCAGACAAGTAAAGATGTTACCACAGAGACAGTTATTACGTTTCTTCGGACACTTTTTGTGAGATGGGGTGTACCTAGACAAATCATTACTGACAATGGGCCGCAATTTACATCCTACCGATTTCAAGAGTTTTTGAAACAACACAACATCAAGCACATGCGTACCTCATTTTACCACCCACAAGGAAATGGGGGAGTTGAACGGTTCAACCAAGTGTTGAAGCATGGATTGGTAACACATTTAGCTGAAGGAACATCAGTCACGGAGGCCCTTCAATCATTTCTTTTCAATTATCGAGCAAAAAACCATGCCTTAACTGGGAAGTCACCAGCAGAGTTGATGATAAGAAGGAGAATGCGGGAACCGTTATCAATGCTGAACCCAAGTACCGCTGGAGAGAAATTACAAAGTACTTCTTATCAGAGGATATGGAACAAGATTCACCTAAAACAAGCAAAGCAAAAAAGTGTATACAGATGACGATAGGTCCGCGGTACATAGGTCTATTCAACCAGGAAACTGGGTTAGGGGAAAAGACCCTATGCAGGCCACAAGCTCAAATTAAAGTTGTCAGAACCAATACGAGTCCAGAGGACACTCGCAGAGTTTCCATATCGATTACAAGATGCATCGCGTTGGCATGTCAATGCGTTAGTGGAAACAAAATGGGAAATTGATTAAAACACAGATGCAAGACCGGCAGATCCCATACGCCCTTGGGCTGGACACGAAAGGGACGAAGAAGATAAAAGAGAACAACCAGAGGTTGAAACTAAAAGATCAATGAGGAACAGACAAAGACCACAACATCTGAAGGACTATTATGTACAATACAATACTTAGATGGGACGTAGAAAGAAAAGGAATATGTGATATACGGGTATATTGATTAGATAATACGGGACTTAGAGAAAGAGGATTTGAGTCATATGAGTTTTGCGGTGTTTGTAGATATTCGGTTGTGCAAACAAATAGGTAGTTGTGTTACGATACAACAATGTGCCTGCTAGGCTGTTAGTACGCAATGTAGAGGCTTGAAGCAAATTGCATGCGACAATGGAAGACTTAGCTAAACGAGAACCCTGTGCTCTACATGGAGTAGCGTCGTGCCGTGCCAGAGACGTCGGAAGACGTCGCTACGGCTGTAAGTGTATTACCACTAGCCTGGTACGTACCAGACCATCTCGCGTGCCAGGTTCCCGCATAAAACGACGATGCCAGAGTGGGTCTGGGATCATCCGAATTACTGCGTTTATTCTATTAGATGATCAAATTAGCTCGTCTTTCAAAGCCCTAGGTAATTAAATTAGTCTAACTGCTATTTTTATATGTCTGACGGTGGACGCGTTTCTCGTAACGTTGCAGTCGTTAAATTTCTCTTTGACGTTGAAAAACGTGCAGGATGTTTTCATTAGGTGTACAAGAAATGGTAAGCTGGGGGTTAGGCAACTATTTGGGTACATTATTCTACGGTATGCATTCACAGCGTGGTATTATAGAATCTAGTGGATGATATAGCGTTGCGTACATAATCGGCACATGCAGCTGTGCGCAGACTCTTGACAAAGCGAGAAATGGCATCTAAAAGCGTAAATTTTTAACTCGGTCTGAATTCTGCTCTCTCTGACATATTCGGACATCCTACCTTCCGTGAAGGTAAGCTAGAGGGCTCCAAGGTTATTCTTTCGAACAAGAATATGTTTCTTCGACTGAAAACTTCTGACGTCAAGTCTTTGCGCTACCTAGACGTGCCTGCTCTGCCTTGCCCTTCTCTTGAACGGACTGTGTGTTGTCATAAAATCTTTGATGTATGATCAGGTACATGTATGGCCTCGGTGACTGAGGCAGTCAGTTTGCTTTAGTTATCGGCCAGTTTCAGATCAAAGTCAACAAATTGGTAAAAAAGGCGTGCCACTTGTCCCACGAGAAGCTGTTTGAATCTCTTCCACAAAGTACAGTACAAAGTAAGTGAGTACTATTTGGTCAGGCAATGCTAGATAACAGTGGTTTGTCTAGTTTATACGTCTCCAAAAGCGATTACGTCACGTTTTAGGAAGAACGCATTAACTAGGCAGTTGAAGGCAGTAGTCTCCTTCTGTGCAATTGATAAAATGCACTTGATTGAGGAGTAGGGCTCAACATTTAGTTCTTCCTATAAAGAACTGAGTTATATTCGTTCTTGCCTGCCTACTGACCGATTATGGCTTCTTCAAGCAACAGCTCCACTTTGTCCTATTACTGCTGTAACCCAACATCTGAATGCCTAACTATGTTCTAGTATCTAGATCTATAAATCGTCCAAATTTATTTTGTTTCTTTAGATTCATTCACGTCTATTTCGCCTGTGTTCCACTTGTTGACTTCTATGTTGTTTTCTGCAGTCTTTTGAAGATATTTCTAAAGACCCGAATATTTACAGTGGTACGCAAAAGTAAGTGAACCCTTGTAAAATCAAGGTTTTTCTAAATTCCTAACCGTTAAAAGATATTAGAGCCCCGTAATGTAGCCTGTGCATATTACTGACAACTATGCCTTTGCTAAAAGTTGAAATAACTGTTTTCGTAAAGGAGAAACCAAGTTAATCACAACGTGTGCATGGCAAAAGTATATGAACCCTTGGCAAAACTCTTCTCAGCGCTTCAAATACCGGCAGTTTTAAGCTGTTTTAGTGAGGTTTCTCTCACATTTTTAGTGGCGAGTTTGCACTACATAAATGCTTGATGCTAGAAGCGCGTAAGTTGCAACTCTGAAGCATTTTTGAGTCTCGTTAATGGCGCGCAAGAAAGAGCTTTCCGAAGATCTGCGAAAACGAGTCGTCGAGTTTCACAAGCTTGGAGAAGGTTACAAGAAAATCGGAAGACGCCTTTCAATTCACCAGTCGACGGTGCGGCAAATAGTGTACAAATGGAAAGCTTTGAATACGACAAAATCACTTCCTCGGTCCGGCCGTCCGAGAAAGCTGTCGGGTCGTACCTTGCGAAATGTCCTCCGAGATGTCACAAGCAATCCGCGAACGTCAGCAGATGATGTGCAAAAGTCTTTGAAGGACGCAGGAGTCGAAGTGCATCAAAGCACAGTCCGTCGCGCACTGGACAGGGAAGGATTGCATGGCCGAGTAGCAAGAAGAAAGCCACTGCTGTCACCAAAACATCGCAAAATGCGTTTGACTTTTGCCAAAGCTCATGTCGACAAAGAGAATGCATTTTGGAAGAAAGTTCTTTGGACAGATGAAACAAAAATTGAGCTGTTCAGCCACAACGACGTTCGTTACGTGTGGCGAACAAAGAATACGGCCTTTGACGAAAAGAACGCTGTCCCCACTGTCAAGCACGGTGGAGGAAGCGTTATTCTTTGGGGTTGCTTTGCAGCGTCTGGCACAGGAAAAGTAGAATTCGTTCAAGGCCGCATGAATTCTACTCAATATCAAAAGATTTTGGCCGACAATGTTGCTCCATCCGTCCGTCATCTTGGTCTAGAGCCAAACTGGATATTCCAGCAAGACAATGATCCAAAACATACCAGTCGTTCAACCCGTTCGTGGTTTCAAGAACACTCGTACACTGTTTTAGAGTGGCCTAGTCAGAGTCCAGACTTAAATCCAATAGAAATGCTTTGGCGAGATCTGAAGAAAGCAGTCCACAAGCGCTCTCCAAAGAATTTGAAAGAGTTGAAGTCGTATATTGTTGAAGAGTGGGGAAAAATTTCACCAGAGAGGTGTCAACGCCTTGTTGAAGCATACCAACACCGTTTGCTTGCTGTTATTGAAGCAAAAGGTGGAATAACTAAGTACTAATGAAAGGGTTCACATACTTTTGCAAAGAACTACTTTTGATGAACTCGAGTTTTCTTCTACAAACTAATTATGAGAGTTCAGTTCTACCTTCAGCAAAGGCATAGATGTCAGCAATTTGCACAGGCTACATTACGGGGCTCTAATATCTTTTAACTGTCAGGAATTTAGAAAAAGCTTGATTTTACGAGGGGTTCGCTTACTCTTGCGTCCCACTGTATTGCAGATCAAAGGAAATATTGTATGATGTGTATATCTATCTTGTCTACAGTTGCTGTAATCAATATCACTAGGTGTACAGTAGGACAATACTGTAACACAATGACACTTGGTGTCGATCAGAGCACAACGAAAAATTTCAAATGTGGCAAGGAACGAGTCATGGTAGCTACTGGTGCGTTTGGTTTTGATGTAGATACTGACAATGTTAGCGAAATTATCCTTTTTGATTTGCCAGACAATGGATCCGAGCTTGTGTAACTTGCTGGACGTAGAGGGATATATCCACAAATGTTGTGTCTTGTCGGTTTGTGGCATACTCTCAGGACCGTAGACTGCAACAATGAAGTTGTGAATCTTATACCAAATTATATCTGTTTGCAAAGAATTATTATTAATTTTGCACTCAGATGTGCCACAGTAATTTGTGCTGTTCTTTCTGCAATGCAATGCAGCGACCTTTTTTTCAGCCACAGGTGGACTGGACCTTACAACTTCGTCCTGCATGAGCTCTGCACATTGAGATCAAGTTGTGGTGTTCCTGGTCAAAGAGCTGCTTTGAGAAAAGCACTACTCGAACTAAGAAAAGACAGCTGGTGGCACAAGATACAGAATTAGATAACTAGATGGGGTGTTTTCTATGCCCGTGATTAATAAACTAGTAAAATGGAACAATATTTGCTCAGAAGATGATTTTAGGTCAATAGGAGTTTTAAGGGACTTTAGTGTACAGTAGCAGTACGTATTTAAGTTAATTGAGCATCACATTCCTTGCACTTTAGTCAAGGTAAGTAGTGATGGCACTAGAAGCTCCTCAGCTTGTAGACATAACGTTTTAGCAGAGCTTGAAAAACATTAGTAACTCACTTCAATTAATTTTTGTCGATACAAGTAGATCTATAATGAATACATGTATGTGTCCATTTCTGTCACAGTGGAATATCATCAAGAAAATCAATTTCTTCGTGGTCTTCAGTTGACTGGCTTCATCAATTCTCACATCTGTCTTCTTTAAGAACTTCTGTTATTCAGTTTTCGATAAGGCAACCTCATATCCTGTCTTCTGCTGTTATAAAATTTCTTTCCCGTATGAAAAAACATCTCTGGCGTTGTCATATCTTACAGAAACTGGGCATGATAGCGCAGAAGGTCTGGTACGAGTTTACTTCCTCCTGTAGTTTTGCGAGGTTGCCAATCATTAGGTGTAGTCCAGGACTTTAGTGCATCTGCATTCGAACTAGTAGAGCATCACATACTATGTACTGTTCAAACTGTTAATGATTACACAACCGCTAGCACAGTTGTGAGCTCATAATCTGATTTGGGAGACTTTAGTAATTTGTTTGCTGCTATCTATATTACTTAGAGTAATCGCCGAATGAATTGTTTTGATTTTTCTCTAATGTTATGTAGAATGTCATTAAATGCATCAATGCCTTCAGCAATAAATGTCTGTTCACCAAGTTTTAGCTCTTCCTGCTTAAGAGAATTATCAGCCCATTGCCTGGCTAGAGCAGTTTCATATCCTATCCTCCGGTTTTGTAAAACTGGCATTCTGAAGTCATCATGGGGTGTCTTCTCCTGGTTTGGTTGCTGTATGTCGCAAACCCAAATAGGCTGCAAAAATCTCTTTATCACACCTAATGGGAGCATCGCAAAGCAACTAAGATGCTAAGCTGACAAATTTCAGATAATAGAGCGTAAGGTTGCACATGATTGCGATACTCAACACTCTTATACATGGCTTTTCCATAGACTTTTGAGCTAGTAAAGTTGACAGTTCTGTTGTGTACCAATATGTAGGCTAGCCACTCTTTAGATTTGCCAAAAGATTTGTTGCTTTGTAATTTGTTCTTTTTGCTGCCACGAAATATAGCAACCACATGCGCCACCCACTGTCAGATGATTCGAGATCCATTCTCAAATCGAATGCAAATGGAGATTTTCTAAAAAGCAGAGCCATCTGCAAGAAAGATCGATGAAAATGGCAATGACAATCTTCATTCGTACAGATAGCATTTTGTCGGCAATTTCTCAGGAAATTGCTGCAGCTGCAAGTCAGTCAAGATACTTTGATGTGGTGCAATATAATCTGCATTGTTGCATTTGTTTTTAAAAAACCGTCATCGCAAAGATTCAGTCAAATGTGCTTGCAGTGCATGTCTCAAAAACTCATCTGATTGCTGATTTGTTGCAGCTACAGCCATATTACTTGTGTTCAGTAGTTTTCTCGAGTAGCCAATGAACAAGAAAGATCGGGTGAATCTCAAAGGTAATATAAATTACTTTCAAGCATTGGCAAATACTGTAGAAATACTTGGATTTTCTTCAGTCCAAAGTAACCGAGCATGAACTGCAAACTCATGCCAGCTATTACGCTGCGCTTCTAGCAAGCCACGTTGCACAAATGCTAACAGGAAGTGGGTTACATCCTCGCTATATGCTGTTCCAGAAACTGGGCCCAGTATCGGAAGCAGTGTTTACTTCACTTGGTGAAAAGCACGCATCAACATTAACGGAGTTTGAGCATGACCTGGGTTCTGCATTTGTCCCAGAAGGAAACAATATATGCCAAGAATGGGCTGTATGGTTGACTTCACCACATATGTGAACTAGCAACAGTAATCAACAACCCTCAAGCTGATCAACACCTTATCGATATTATCTATACGGTATTGAAGCAGTCGTTTAGCATATCAATCTAGACGCGGTAACTATATGCCCCAGTAGACGTTCTATGTGCTACTGTATGCCGTGCCTAATTGGCTAGGCTAACAAGACTACCAGCGCTACTTCTCTCAGCCCAGTGCTTCCCAGTCTTACATTCTTACTCAATCATGAAATTAGTGACAAGAGCCAATCACAGATGACTCAGTCAAGTAGCAGGACCCCCTTATCTAAAGTGCTGAAACAAGTAAAAGGTTAGGTATGTCGTCTTGTTCATTTTGTTGAAAAACTGGAAGAAAAATGGCTTATCTATTTGCCTTACTTTCTTAGCGCCACGTGTTGCATCGAGAAATCAGACGTAAGTCAGTATGATATATCCATGCAAGTGTTGTAGTCACATTGATCAGAGGGAGCCACACTAAGACAAATTGCACTAAATATGAGCAAGATGCTCTCGACACTAGAAAGGAGAAATTCACGAAAACAATCAATAGATACATTAATTGACTCACAACAATTAAGTAGCATCGAGCAAGTGCAAAACACCAATGTCTAATGTTTGGTTGGGCAATTCACCAAGTACAAACAATTGCGAATTTACCAACTGCAAATTCGTGAAGTTGAACATAGCTCATTTACACCACTAGTATTTTATTGAATAGCTGTGCAAGTCCTAAGGCAAGTTCCAAAGACTATTTGGCTACTAGTCTCCTTGCTATCAACATGAACAACGTTATAACAAAACATGCTTTCTATTAGTTGTCAAATCAGTTTAGAAATTCTTTGGTCATCTGTTCTTTGCATTCATATAACAAGATCTTTACTAAAACGCTTATCAGACTTGATTTACATAATATTTGGATGAGTTTGACTGTCAGGCCGACCGAACTTCTTAGGTAGAGTACATGGTTTATTAACTCAAAGCGCGCATGCGATGGAGTTACAGTAATGCCCAGAAGGACGGACAATTGGAATGCCGTGTGTACGCTGATTGTTATCCCTGGTTTTAATTAGTGTGCCGTGCAGTCAATGTGATGACCTCTCTGCATGCTTTCAAGAGATATGAAATAGCTATCGGATGTCGACAATGCCACGTGCCAGTCAATGCGTCCAGCCTCTTCTCATGCTCTTCGTTGGCCATGACTAATTAGATTCTTCAAGGTGGATAAACGCTTTGTAACATAGAAAGTTAGCAACTGACGTTTAGCACTTTAGCGCTTTCTCAATTGCAATTTAATGAGATTTTGTTTTATAATTTTTGACTGAGTAATATTATAGCAGCTCGCTTACATGTAGTCATACTTATGCTGAGTGGTGTTGTTTAACAGACTATATAGTGTTACGTGTTACGCATGTGTAGTAGAAGTGATGCCTTCTACTATACGTTGGACAACTAAAATCCCAGAACTCTTACACTTGCGACGTCCAGACGATTGGCTAAAGTGGAGGAAGCGCTTTGAGCAGTGTCGTATTGCCTGATTTCTGCAAGGCGAATGAGGTAGGGACCGAAGCCGGATAAGTCTCGATCTTTCTTTACTGTATGGGCACGGACGCAGAAGGTGTGCTAAGTCTACGAACATCTCAATCGAGAACCTTACCAAGTACTAACCTTTAATTTTTGTTTGGGCTAATGTTTGATGAGTGTTTTTGGCGTTCGTCGTATATCGCGCGACGTCATCTTCGAAAGAGTACTTTTCAACAGATGTCAACAGCAGGATAGGGAGTCAGTACAAAAATACACTACCATGTTTTGAAGTTAATGGAAGCTTGCAACTATGGTGAAATGAGGGATGACATGTTGCGTGACCACGTATTTGTCAGTGTAACGAGTACTACTATGACGCATGCCATTTCGGTGTAAGACTTGATTACACCTGTTTGTCTCATACGGTGTCTACCATCACGTTGGTGACAAGAGTTGGAATGGATTGACTGGAAATTGACCCACTGTGATGGCAGAATCGCATGATCTACAAAAGCTGCAAACATTATTGTCAGGGCCGACTCTCACTACCACGGCCGGTGGTGATGCCTGAACTTTTCAATGGAACTAAAGGACCGATCAGAGATTGGCTCGCAACTTCGAAATGTGCGCGGCCTTGAATTCTTGGGTAGGAGAAACACGCCGCAAAGTTCTGATTACCCCCTCCAGGGACATACAGGTTTAGGAGTTATACAATAGTCTCAACGAATCAATCCAAGGAAACTGCAGCCGTTTAACTGGAAGCCTTGCTGAGATGTTGAACCTTGACAGGTAAAAGACAAGATACAAGACGGAGTTTCGCGCCAGACGAAAAGGGTCAGTAGAAGACTCAACACCAAGAAGCAGAGTAGCTGTTATCCCAATACAAGGGACCGTCAATAGGGTACCAGTGGAACGATTGGTATACACGGAATCAGAAGCAACCATTATTAGCCAGGCGCTTCAGAAGCGAATACGTTGTGAACAGCTTATTCCAGTATATCGTGTTATTCTTCTTCTGCACTAGGGGTTCTGCCAATGACTGCTACTATCGGCAGATTACCAATAAACCACCTGGCCATACTATACAATGACGTAACTTACGTCTCTATAATCAACGTTGACTATCTCCACCAACATAACCTCGATGTCAGGTTTTTAACACAAAAACTGGAGACATCTTGTGACACGGTACCATTAATAATAGGTACA
Organism: Corticium candelabrum; assembly: GCF_963422355.1. NCBI lineage: Eukaryota > Metazoa > Porifera > Homoscleromorpha > Homosclerophorida > Plakinidae > Corticium > Corticium candelabrum. The sequence continues at coordinate 2,659,147 of NC_085092.1, read as the reverse complement.
TAAATTCTGGACCGCTGGCACGTGGTATTACATGAAACTGCGACTATTCCGGCGTTCCATGAGATGATTGTACCCGCGTTCCTACACTCCAAGCCTGGAAAGCCTCCAGTCTTCCTATGTGGTTTGGTGGAGCACCGACCAGAGTTTGTCGAGAGCAGTCCAACTAGACGCTGCACGGAACTGGTGCCCCTATGGGGAAAGATGCCACTACAAATTGCAAAACTCACGTCGACGCCGCAAATCACTCGCAAGAATGCACACGTATTCTTACCTTACACGTATTCTTACGTAAACTTACCTATTAGATCAAGAGAATTATGACTGTTTTATTATTAATCTTAACGAAATATATTCTAGTATCTCTTTATTGGTTAGATATAAACGATTCATTTCTTGCCCAAGTATCATTCATAGTCATTTCTGTTGTAAGTTGACTGCTTTAGCGCCGTAGCTAATCAACACACAGAATGATCACGTATGTACAGCACGTGTAGTGCAGGTGTTGCCTGCATTCATTTTTCAAGGGTAGATCCATCCACTTTTGGAAGTTTCCTTGCAACTTGGAAACATAACTAACGCCCTGCAGATCATGTCACAAGGTAGGTAGTTTCGTTCCACTTCCTTGAAATACGGACAAGACACCAGAGGGTGTCACTTTGTCGGCGCCTTGTTGCTTATCAAGAAATCAGTCGTCCGAAGGAAAGTGTGATAATCACGCAGGTGTTGTAGTTACATGGATCAGAAATGGGACTAGACACAAGACCAAATTGCCCTGAATATAAGGAAGATGCTCTCAACAGTAGTAAAATGGTATTCACGAAAAGCCATCGATAACGACGTTACTCACAACAAGCACCATCAACTGGATGCAAAGACACTAATGCATGTCTATAAGTGTTCGTTGTGTGGCTTACCAACTGGGACCACTTCCTATCAACTGAAACGTATGTGGCTACAGGAATGATCGAACCAGTGGGTATCAATTGAGCAATATCTGCAGTTTACGTCAACTGCATACATTGCGGCGAGCTAGGTACAATATTCACGTGGTAGCAGCAGATTGGGCAGTTGTAAATTAGAGCAGACAGAATATTAATCTTTACGTAATTAATTAATAAACAATAATTTAAACCAGACAACTGTATATTCATATCTTTTGTGCCATCAAGAAAACTGCTAAAGACCTCGGATTTCGAGAGAATCAAATGGAATAATTACTTAAACGAGTAAAACAATGTTTGTATCCTACCTACAAACATAGCAGCCAATCGGGACTGCATCAACTCTCATAAAACCTAAAAATTTCTATATTCATTAATTAAAGAAACTTGCTCTTTCATACTGTCCTTTTTACATTGTGGTTGGTCAATAGCTAAATCTATTTCAATAAATCATTGAGAATGTGTATGTATGTCTACACGCTTACTTGCTCTTCTTTTGTACGGGTTTGGGAAGAACGTACTGCACTTGAATCTAAAAATGGATTGTATTTGTATAAGAAGATGCTACTGCATCTATAGACAGCAGGTTTCAAAAGCTTTGGATCTTTTTGATTGCACAGAGAGTATATTGATTTGCCCCAAAAGCTATTGATTGCATATCTTACTACTTTATCAATAGAAACTTTGCTAGGACAGTGTAACAAAGGCAACTATGCTGTATGTACAGTTGCCAGTTATCATGCTCTCATTGACATTGCGTCATCAAAACATGTCTGCCGACCTACTGACCATGACTTGCCAATTAATGCATTAATTTCTTCAGCTTGTCATCTTTCCGAATTGGTTCAAGACAGGAATTATCAAATTTAGGCATCGCTAAGAACATAGTGTCAATTGCTGTGTTCTTCTCAGCAAGAAGGGTGGAACACCTAATAGGTAAGAGACGCTATTCCTTGAAGTACAAGTGTAGAGCTTAATTGTTTAATTAGCATACTCAATGTTTATGTAATATGTACTTCATGTAAAAACTAACATTTCTTCAGTACGATGTCAATAAATACAGCACAACGAAGCAAAAATTTGAAGTGCATGAGCAAAATTGAAATTGACGCACACTCACCAGTTGCAAGGTATAGATAGAGATGTGCTCTTCTGCTAATTGTTTCTTTCTGTTGTTTCTTTGTACAGAGAGATACTCTTGTGTGTTGAACTTGCAACTTATCTTACGGATAGCTTATGTCACCATGACGATTGTAGTGGTTTAACAGCAATGTCCTATAACAGCTTGTTACGATGTATGTGTTTTGATAAACTCTATTGCCTGGGTGTAAGCGTTATTATCGCGAACCAGCTTTGCAGTAGATAAAGAGTTGCTTCGCAATCTTTTAGCCTCAAAATTGAATTAGTCTTGAAATTTTTATTGAATCATTGAGATCATTCAAGCAGCACAACACATTTACAGTGTATAGATCATTATATCTTTTCTCAAGACTGTTACACAAACTATAGTCAAATCCAATATCAGAAAAACTAAACTACTCAAACTAATGCTAGAACAATTTGCTTGATGGTTCACTCAACACTGTAAGCAGTCACAGCATGGTTTACAATGCTGTCTGCCATCATTGCTAACACAAAATATCATCGCAACTACAAGGACAAACAATTTACTAAATGACAGCTCAGTCACGTTCCTGATCGAGTATTCGCAATGCATGTACCAAGTATTGTAGTTGCTGTCAAACTACCGCTTCACTATGCTACTGCCAATAGCTACCAAGTTGTTGTACAGTTACTAACTAATATATACCTAGTACACTACAATTACTTAATTTTTAGTACTTTAACTGGATTGTCACAGTCAGAAAGATCAGTTTCAATTTAAAGAATAGATTCAGCTTTGGGGTCATTCAAGATGTGATCGAGTCAGAGGGTGTGAATCATCTATTTACCAAATATTAGTCAAGTTCAAATTCAAAAATGTGACAAGTGACATTGTCAAAGTAGCAGAAAGTAAGTTTACACATCACTTGTCAAGAATGCTCTCTAGACAAAGTATTTTCGCAGCCAATTTTGGGCGTTATCAAATTCTTATTCTCTGATGTTGTTGGTTTATCTTTGTTGTTAGTTATGAGCTGCGCTAAATTTCTGCTCTGATGACAGAAGACTGTAATGTAATGTAGTCAAATGTAATAAGGGTTTGTCTACCTCGAGAATACATCTAGAAGTCAAATTTTTCGGTTTTGGTAGATTCTACGGAAAATGAAGATGGCATAAATCAATAAAAATTGGAAGTATTGTAGACAAGAAAATTTTCATGCAAATGTAAGTCACTAGCTAGAATGATGATGTATTTTTGCCTAAATGTAGTAGCATCTCTCTTCTTCTTGATCAAACAGAAAGAACATATTTTGGATCGTGTTTGTAATTTTATATCATTCTGGGTGCCACTACTTTGCATCGAGCATAACAGTTATTTGCTAGCGATTTCATTGAAGCGAGTTGAATATCAAACTGAAGTAGCCCTAGATCAACCCAATAATCTTAATTTTAGAACAGAATACATTTGATTTGTTAGTGTAGAAAATCGACCTATTTGTCTCACAGACTCAAAATTGTAATATGACTTAATCGATTTTGTCGAATGCATCTCCTCCGCATTACCAAATTGAGTTTGCTTTCATCATGAGTATTGTTTTGATCAACTGGATTGGAATATCATCCTTTTAGAAAGGTAGATAGTTCGATTGTAGGCCCTATTGTTTAGAGCTTTTAGAACCGCCAGTGCAACTAATTAGAGATCAAAGTAGGAACATTGCCTTGAAAGCTCCCAATCATCTGAGGTAAGATGATGCAGTACTGTAGACAATTGTCCCAAATGTTTGAAACTATTTCAGCTCTACGTCTATACAAAGCAGGTGCCAACTCAGTCATGCAGATAGCACAAATTATCGTAACAGCAACAAACTGTCTTTTGTTCACCACATTTGCTATCAGACTATCTGCAAAATATAATTTGCTCATGTCGAACAACGATTCGGTTGTTTCTACACTGTAAAACATATAACCGTCGAAACTCAATCAACCCATGCACACTATATATTCTACTAGTCAACGCAAATCAGGTGTTTGTTCTATAGACAGTTCGCAGATCGACAATCTGAGCGATTCGTTTTCCGAAAATACTGCACTAAATCCATACTCTCAATCAGTGCTCAATATGAGTATAAAAATCTATTGGATTACATAAACCGTTTCTGCATAGATTACTTCCGAAATCTCATAAGAAATAAATCCAATGTTACCAGCACATGGCATTGAGTTACTATCAAACGTTATACAGTATGTGGGAACTCTATATATTGGTTAGCATGTATGCCGTTCAGCTTTATTATAGGACAATATTTTTTAGTACAAAGCCACATTAGTTTAGCTAGAAGAAATCTACTATTCTTTTGAGATAATACGCTAACTACTAATACTAGCCACACATTTTCGTTTGATTATGTATGAACATCTCATGCATTTCCAAAACACTTTAAATCTCTCTCGTAAGCATATTACCCACGGACAGGCAGTTGCCACCATTCGCAGACCGGATTATAAGTTGGCAGGTATCCCCAGTTAACTCAAGGATCTTACTTGCCTATAGAGAAAGATTACATCAGTAGCTTAATTAAATTGCTACATCTGAAAGATCTAGAAGATTGACTCTAACTAAGAGGAACTGGATTCAGGATAAAAAAGATTGTACAATTTAAGGGTGCAGTCTAGGACTCGTAACAACGGATGGCATGTTGTCACAGACACCTAAGATCTGCGTTTCCACAGCTTATCTAGTCAATGACCCATTAGGCAACTAGCCTAACAGATCTAAAAAGCATTGCGGCTGGCTTGAAAGTGGTTGCTTCAAGATGCAATTAATAATATGGCATTGCTTGGGCTTCGGAGGTACTGTACCTTGCAAACCCAATAGAGTTAGTATGGGCACAAGTCAAACTACACAGCAATTGGCGGCTTCACGATAGAAAACGTCATTCGCCTGTGTAAAAAAGGTGTGGTAAACATAACAGAAGATCGAAAGCTAGGCAATGCGCAGTTCATAAATCTTGTAAGCGAATTAAGTTAAGGTTCATTATAGGATATAGGGATGTAGGGCTGTCAAAGTGTGGATCGTAATCCTGCATTATAGACAACGATAATGTACTCCGTATTGTTACCTGTATTGGGCTATGGATGCGAACCGTGTGATTCGGGAATGGAAAGTGTCAAACGATTACTACATCAAGCCTGGAGAAGAGGGTGTCGTAGAGGGCTAGGGATCTCAAACAGAACACCCTTACAGGAAACTCTTGGAGAACTTATCAGGAAAGCTCCAGATCATTGCGTGTTAGCCAGCCCTCTTTCTTATGGAGAGCAGCTCATTCTAATAATGAATTAGTGAGCGGGTTTATTCTAAATACTCAAGGTAATCTGTGGCGATCAGTGAACAATGAGACAAGGACAAGAATCATGGTGTTGACCTTCAAGAGCTGGATTAAACCTTACTTTATGTTTGTTTATTCTTCTACGTCTATTATTCTATAAATATATATTTTTACTTGTTAGTGTATGTATCTTGTCTGGCCTAGAGCAGTGTACCTGTAGTGGCATGAAACAAAATATACCATTATTATTATTTATTATTATGTGTCGTTATGCCGTTCCATAATGGGCAAGTGAGGTCTTTAAACCCATGTGGGTGCCCACCAACCCGGCAGGTGAGCTCAGCAAGATACATGTTTCTGTGTAATCCACACGGCAATCAATCAATGACTAGCCAATTCAATATACATTTCAGGCATTACGGTGACCGCGAACTCGATACAGCACGCCTACTGGATATCAATGACCACCAGGAAAGCACTGAACGTCATCGTTAACGGACCGTTTGCCAGACCACTGAAACGAGTCATAGTCTCATGGATAAAGCTAGAGAAACATGAGAAAGAAAGACAGACAGGTTTTATAATTTACGATCGTCACTGGAGTTTGAACCCCCAAACCATGGAGTGGTAGCCATTGTCGCTGCCACTAAACCACGTTTCGTGTTCAATCAAATCAGTCTGATTTGTAAAGTCGTGCTCAACCACATCAGTCTGGTTATTGTGTCGTTATGCCCCTCCATAATGGGCAAGTGGGGTCTTTACCCCCATCTGGGCGCCCACCAACCCGGCAGGTGAGCCCAGCGGGGTACATGTTTCCGTGTAGTCCATACGGCGATCAATGACTAGCCAATTCGATATAGATTGCAGGCATTACGTGTCGTGCTCAACCAGATCAGTCTGGTTTGTAAAGTCTATTACAAGTACCGGAAGCAAACCCTGCTTCAGAAGTACTTAGACCATCACGGCTGTCTAGAAAGAAGACATGACTTTACGAAGGATCCGAGTAGATCCCAGAAGCACTGTTTTTTGTAAGTGCTGCAGGTTGTGATGACCTGGAATAATGTCCAGCCACCGTGCAATACCTGCGTGCACTGTGCCCAAAGCTCTCAAGACCACCGGAACCACCAGTGTTCGACAATGCCACATGCGGCTTATCTCCACTCGCAAGTCGCTGTACTTCGCCAACTTCTCAGCATGTTTCTTGCCAATGTTGCCATCAGAAGGACAGCTGATATCAATAAGAAGACAAGTGTTTGTCTTCCTATTTCTGAGACAGATGTCTGGACGATTGGCTCTGATCCTCCTGGCAGTGGGGATGGTGGTATCCCACATCATAGTAATGTCATCCGTCTCCACAAGCCTATCAGGATGATGCCGGTACCATCTGCTCTCCACTGGAACCCCAAAATGGCGACAAACGTCCCAGTGAATGATGGATGCCACCTGATTGTGTCGATCAGTGTAGTCCGTCCGTGCCAAAGCACTACAGCCTGCCACAATGTGTTTGACTGTTTCCAGGCCTACACTGCACATGCGGCAATCTTGCGCTCATAGTACCGAGTCCGAAGAGCTTGGTCTTGAGCAGCAACAACCAGTCCCTCAGTTGCAGCAGGAAGATTCGCTGCCTTTAGCCATCCGTAGGTCTCTTTCATGTCCACAGGCGGTTGCTCAGTGAGACGACGATACTGCCCGTGCATAGGCTTCCCGCTCCAGGACCGCACACGAAGAGAACTGCAACACGTACGGTAATGTCTCGCATCTGTTTCAGGTGCTTGCTCGAAGCCACCTTCAACCGAGATGGATGCATTCCTGTGTAAGCTCTGCGACTTGTCGTCCGAAGCAAGACTCCTTCGCAGCTGTGCAGTAAACCGACAAGCCATGTGCTTGATCGAGTGTGAAGATTTTCCAGAGTCACACTCCCGTATCATCTGCATGAAAGGATCAGAACTGTCAGCAAGGTAACAGTTCAGCCTCACAATACAAGATTGATATGTCGACTCAATCTGTTGTAACCCCCTACCCCCATCACTGCAAGGAGCGTACAGTCGGTCAACGTCTGCAGAAGGATGGTGGACACCGTGCATAGAGAGGAGCTTTCTGGTCCGTCGATCGAGCTGCTGCAGGTCCGTGCACCCCCAATGAATGACGCCAAAACCGTAAGTGAGAACCGGTAGTGCAAACCCATTGATGGCTAGAATCTTGTTCCGACCATACAACTCAGTCCGGAGAACCACCTTCACTCTGCGCAAGTACTCACGACGGAGTCTCTCCCGCATCATGCTGTGCTGAATACCGTTACTCTCATCTACACCCAAGTACTTGTAGACTTGACCCGGTTCCAGACAGTTGATGGTGTCCGTTTTTCCTACCGTCACTCCAGAGTTGTGTCCAGATAGCCTGCCGTTGACAAAGTGTGCAACAGCACATTTGTCCAGACCAAACTTCATCTGGATGTCATCAGAGAAGGTACGAACCGTGTGCAACAACCCGTCCAACTGACCAGAGTTTCTGCCATACAGCTTCAGATCATCCATGTAAAGTAGATGACTGATAAGCTGACGTTTGGCAGTCTCACCATGCCCAGTGGTCATCCGGTAGCCGTAACCGGTTCTGTTCAGCTCCTTGCTCAGAGGATTGAGAGCCATACAGAAGAGAAGTTGAGAAAGTGAGTCACCTTGGAAAATACCCCTCCTGATCTGCATAAGCCTTGTCTTGATCGTACTGTTCCCGCAAGAAAGCACCATCGATGTCCTCCAACTCTTCATCACACGTGACAGGAACCCGCACAAGACTGGACTGATCTTATGCAGCTGAAGGCATTGGAGCAACCAACTGTGTGGCACGCTGTCATAGGCTTTCTGGTAGTCCACCCAAGCCATGCTCAAGCTCTTGTGCCTGGTCCTACAGTCTTCGGTAAGCAGCTTGTTGATCAACAGCTGATCCTTTGCACCAAAAGATCCCTGTCGACAACCCTTCTGCTCCGGAGCCATGAGGTTTCTCTGATCCAAATGCCCTGCAATCCTCTGCCTGATGACTGAGGTGAGGGTCTTATAGAAGACAGACAGACACGTGATAGACCGGTAATTCTTGGCCTGGTCAGTCTTGTCTTTATTATTGTCGTGCTCAACCAGATCAGTCTGGTTTGTAAAGTCTATTACAAGTACCGGAAGCAAACCCTGCTTCAGAAGTACTTAGACCATCACGGCTGTCTAGAAAGAAGACATGACTTTACGAAGGATCCGAGTAGATCCCAGAAGCACTGTTTTCTGTAAGTGCTGCAGGTTGTGATGACCTGGAATAATGTCCAGCCACCGTGCAATACCTGCGTGCACTGTGCCCAAAGCTCCCAAGACCACCGGAACCACCAGTGTTCGACAATGCCACATGCGGCTTATCTCCACTCGCAAGTCGCTGTACTTCGCCAACTTCTCAGCATGTTTCTTGCCAATGTTGCCATCAGCAGGACAGCTGATATCAATAAGAAGACAAGTGTTTGTCTTCCTATTTCTGAGACAGATGTCTGGACGATTGGCTTTGATCTTCCTGGCAGTGGGGATGGTGGTATCCCACATCATAGTAATGTCATCCGTCTCCACAAGCCTATCAGGATGATGCCGGTACCATCTGCTCTCCACTGGAACCCCAAAATGGCGACAAACGTCCCAGTGAATGATGGATGCCACCTGATTGTGTCGATCAGTGTAGTCCGTCCGTGCCAAAGCACTACAGCCTGCCACAATGTGGTCGACTGTCTCCAGGCCTACACTGCACATGCGGCAAGTAGGACTGACATCACGATGTAGAATCTTGCGCTCATAGTACCGAGTCCGAAGAGCTTGGTCTTGAGCAGCAACAACCAGTCCCTCAGTTGCAGCAGGAAGATTCGCTGCCTTTAGCCATCCGTAGGTCTCTTTCATGTCCACAGGCGGTTGCTCAGTGAGACGACGATACTGCCCGTGCATAGGCTTCCCGCTCCAGGATCGCACACGAAGAGAACTGCAACACGTACGGTAATGTCTGGCATCTGTTTTAGGCGCTTGCTCGAAGCCACCTTCAACCGAGATGGATGCATTCCTGTGTAAGTTCTGCGACTTGTCGTCCAAAGCAAGACTCCTCCGCAGCTGTGCAGTAAACCGACAAGCCATGCGCTTGATCGAGTGTAAAGATTTTCCAGAGTCACACTCCCGTATCATCTGCATGAAAGGATCAGAACTGTCAGCAAGGTAACAGTTCAGCCTTACAATACAAGATTGATATGTCGACTCAATCTGTTGTAACCCCCTACCCCCATCACTGCAAGGAGCGTACAGTCGGTCAACGTCTGCAGCAGGATGGTGGACACCGTGCATAGAGAGGAGCTTTCTGGTCCGTCGATCGAGCTGCTGCAGGTCCGTGCACCCCCAATGAATGACGCCAAAACCGTAAGTGAGAACCGGTAGTGCAAACCCATTGATGGCTAGAATCTTGTTCCGACCATACAACTCAGTCCGGAGAACCACCTTCACTCTGCGCAAGTACTCGCGACGGAGTCTCTCCCGCATCATGCTGTGCTGAATACCGTTACTCTCATCTACACCCAAGTACTTGTAGACTTGACCCGGTTCCAGACAGTTGATGGTGTCCGTTTTTCCTACCGTCACCCCAGAGTTGTTTCCAGATAGTCTGCCGTTGACAAAGTGTGCAACAGCACATTTGTCCAGACCAAACTTCATCTGGATGTCATCAGAGAAGGTACGAACCGTGTGCAACAACCCGTCCAACTGATCAGAGTTTCTGCCATACAGCTTCAGATCATCCATGTAAAGTAGATGACTGATAAGCTGACGTTTGGCAGTCTCACCATGCCCAGTGGTCATCCGGTAGCCGTAACCGGTTCTGTTCAGCTCCTTGCTCAGAGGATTGAGAGCCATACAGAAGAGAAGTGGAGAAAGTGAGTCACCTTGGAAAATACCCCTCCTGATCTGCATAAGCCTTGTCTTGATAGTACTATTCCCGCAAGAAAGCACCATCGATGTCCTCCAACTCTTCATCACACGTGACAGGAACCCGCACAAGACTGGACTGATCTTATGCAGCTGAAGGCATTGGAGCAACCAACTGTGTGGCACGCTGTCATAGGCTTTCTGGTAGTCCACCCAAGCCATGCTCAAGCTCTTGTGCCTGGTCCTACAGTCTTCGGTAAGCAGCTTGTTGATCAACAGCTGATCCTTTGCACCAAAAGATCCCTGTCGACAACCTTTCTGCTCCGGAGCCATGAGGTTTCTCTGATCCAAATGCCCTGCAATCCTCTGCCTGATGACTGAGGTGAGGGTCTTATAGAAGACAGACAGACACGTGATAGGCCGGTAATTTTTGGCCTGGTCAGTCTTGTCATTCTTAGGAATCAGTGTAGTTATTCCTTGAGACAACCAGTCGGGTACAGAGTCTGGATTCTGAACCAGCAGGTTGTAGTTACGAGTCAGATCAGTGTGAAGACACGTGATACGCTTGACCCAGAAACCATAAACCTTGTCTGGACCAGGAGACTTCCAGTTCCCCATCCTTTTGAGACACGATGTGACCTCATTGTCTGAGATAGGTAACCACTGCTGCTCATCTTTCCGGTGCGTCTCGCCATCGATTTGACGTCTCAGCCAGAAGGCAGACTCATTGTGATGCACCTCAGTTTCTAGGATACCACCCCAATACTGTTCGATCTCAGACTCGGATGGCGGGGAAGTGACCCGGATAGTCTGCTTATCCAGCTCTCTGTAAAACCGTCCAGCATCTCGTTGAAACAAACCATTCTGGCGAAGTCTCTTACGATTCTTCTCCAGCCTCCTGGTCCGCTCGACCTTGGACTTAAGTTCCATTTTCAATCGATTGATGGAGACCTCACAACTCTCCGAACAGGAAATGCCCAACCGATGCCGAAGACGTCGGAGTTCATGTAACATACGAATGCCCGATGAACCCTTTCTAACCTCCAGCAACAGTGAGATCGCACGTCGAAGTGTGAGAATCTCCATATCCAGCCTTCGTCTCCATGTTGGTGTTTGAGAATTATTATTATTATTATTATTATTATTATTATTATTATTATTATTATAGACGGTCTGCTAAACGACGTTGTATAGTAAGATGGTTGTAATGAGCTTGGTTTCGGCTATCGGCTGTAATGATCAGAAGATTCTTTGTCTGACATTGAAAGCTGTGACGAAAAGACAGCTGTAGCTCCGGAATTCGATTTATACGCAATCAATACCTCATACTTATCTCACTGACACTAACATAGCCGTTCCTGTGCTCCGTTACTGATACAGTAGCAGCTCCTCCTATTCATGCATGGTATTCGTTCGTACTCTTAGCCCTGATCTCGCTTTTCTCCGCTACTAGCTTAGTAAATTGCCTATATAATTGACGTACGTCTAGCCTCTGCAGCCAAACGGCTAGAGTAATGACGTCCGGCAGGTAGAAAGTTTTTGATGATACCAGAGACCTTTCGATTGATATCAGTATCGGCTCTGGTGGCATGCGGGCATGCAAACACTCTTGTCAATAGTCAAATTCCACAGTCGCTCTAGTTCTGGAAGGCAGTCTAATATATAGAGTGATCGCAACGTAGTTCTACGTCTAAGATGTGTTTGACATTTTGGTAATCTCTTCAGCTTCAGCCGTTCAACCTCATGGACCACTGAGCTCTCCATGAATTAGTGCGCGGTTGTTGCTCACAACGTGCGCGTATTCACTGATGCAAATCCAAAGACACTGCCCGATGTATTCTCCAGAGACAAGAACATTGCTGCATTAGTTTGCGTGTTTCTTCAAGTGCTATTAGAATAAAGGTTATTCCGTATGGATCGTCAGATGAGATGAGATAATCAATTATTCATCAAAGTGATGCAGTAATCTGCCTTAGTCTTTTCTGCACTGAGAATGGCAGTACGCACTGGCTTCATGTGCTATTAACCACAAATCACGTAATGCACGAAAGCCTATTTTATTAACAAAAAATGTACGCGTCTAGTTTGGTTCTACGAAGCCAATAGCCTCACATAACCTTATATTGTCTCAACAGCGTTGTACAATCTAGGTCCGCATGCTTGAGCCCTGCACTCCCAAACCTCAGTAGGCGTGGCCTTTGAGCAATTGACGAGGTCTCGATCATACCATGAAATTCTAACGGTTCAGGCCCGGCGGAACGGCTATGGCCCTACGGCCATGGCCGTTACACTTTTTCGAGTCCCAGCTGAGTTCTGCTTGATCTCAATGCAGAGTCAGAGAAATCAGTTGCTGTCACCGCTCGGACTTCCGTCAGTCTGCGGAACGTCCGGGATAGGCATATTAAATGGTGTTCACGTGTAGACAGCGTGTTCGTCACGAGGCAGGACAAGCTTGTCTGTGAGTGTCATATCGTGTCCTGACGTTAGTACGAGGCCTAATCAGCCTAGAAACATGTCATATTTCGCTGGTAGAGTTTGGAAAGGAGAAAACAGTTCATAGATCCTTTAATAGGAAATGTTTCGACAGATGGCCGCGGATTCACTGGGATGTAAAAGCAGACCGAGTGTTCTGTCACGTGTGTATTACAGCGATTAGGCAGCTGAAACTTCAACCTACGACAGCAGAAGCTTCGTTTCTTTACAAGGGGTGTGAGAATTGGAAAGATGCCTGTGTAGTGTTTCCGAGGCACGAGGAATCTTTGTTTCACAAGCGTGCAGTTCAAGCAGTTATTATCTTCCAGCTACCACAAGGGATGTTGCAGACAGTTTGTTATGGCAAGCAGCCAAGACTAAAAAAGGAAATCTTTCATGCCTTCTACAGGTCATGACCTCTCTGAGATTCCTTGCTAGACAAGAACTTGCAATTAGAGGTGATGGCCATGGTGAAAGCCACAGAAATTTCAGTCAGTTACTGGATCTTTTTCAACGGTCTGATAATACGCTCAAAGACTTTTTGGCAAAGAAAAGAGATGAATATACTTGTCATTATGTTCAAAACGAACTGCTTCAGATTATGGCCAATCAAATTATGTGAGACATTGTGCATCGGATAAAATCCTCAGGTTCATATTTCTCTATTATGGTTGATGAAACAACTAATTTCAGTACAACCGAACAAGTCATATTTGCTTTGCGTTGGGTGGATGATGACCTGCAACCCCACAAGTAATTTCTAGGTATCCATCAGACTGGGTCAATTGAGGCGAATAGATTAGTTGCCCTAGTCAAAGACATCTTAATACGGTTTAATATCGACATGAAGAACTGCCAAGGTCAGGGTTACGACGGTGCTGCCAACATGGCCGGTGTTCGAGATGGAGTTGCTACACAGAATTTAGCAGTAGAGTCAAGGGCACCGTACACTCATTCCTATGGACACTCTCAATTTAGCATGCCAAGACACCATTTGTGAAATAAAAGTTCTTTTTGAGGCCATTGACATGACATTTGAGTTGACAAAGCTAGTAAAGTACTCATCCAAAAGGAATGCAACCTATAGAAAACTGAAAGAGGAGTTATCACCCGGTGAGCCTGGATTTCGTACACTATGTCCTACGAGATGGACAGTGATGTCCTACTAGATGGGCAGTGAGAGCAGACTCTTTTGGCAACTGTTGAGGCTAATTTGTCTTTGCTACAAAATAGCCTTGACGAGTTTTCCCGTTTTGCTCGGAGATTTGGAAGTGTCAGCCAAAGTTAATGGGGTGCAAGCAAAATGACAAAGTTTGATTTCCTTTTTGGTGCCATGCTTGGAAGTAGGATTCTTAGGCTGGTTTTATAGCCTAAGTCGTACTTTGCAAAAGTTGAAGCTGTCAGCAGCAGAAGGAGAGGTCGGAGCAGATGCAACAATCAAAGCAATTTCTTTGTTGAGGAGAGATAAAAAAATTTAAAATTCTTGCAAAACGTAAATGAAGAGTAAGAAGCGGTTGATGTTAGCAACCCTCGGGTGTCACGTAACAGAAAGGCTCCAAAGCGGTATGAAGGTGGTACCAGTGAAGGTAGCCATCCCAGTACTCCGGAGGATCTATACAGGGTTATATATTTTGCAGCAATTGACAGAGTTGTCTCTTCCATTAAAGATCACTTCGCTCAGCCTGGTTATAAGGTGTACGTACACCTTCAGAACCTGCTAAGGAGAGCCTCATCCGGTGAAGACTACAGTGAGGATATAAACCAAGTTGTGAGGTTGTATGAAGGAGACATTGAGCTGCATGAATTGAAAGCCAATTGGAAGTTCTAACTGCTCACTTCAGTCGCATAAAGAACGTGAAGGAGAAACAGCAACCAAGCTTAAAGTTACATTCGGCCAAGTGCAAGACTATATCATTGGACTAGGAAAGGGGAGAGAACTTTTGACTGAGATTGTGGAAATACTTCGCTCAATTCTCGTTATGCCGGCTACTAATGCCACAAGTAAAAGATCATTTTCGGTGCTTAGGAGAGTGAAAACGTACCTACGCTCCACCATGAGCCAAAGCCAATTGAACCGTCTGATGACGTTAGCTATCCTCAAGGAGATGACAGATGAACTAGATCTGGTTGAATGCGCTAAGGAATTTGTTTCTGAAACGAACACAGGATTTCTGTATTTGGTCGATTTTCATAGCTGGTAGTGAATGAGTGAATCTAACTCACAGAGAATGGCATAACGTGAGCTATCTTCTGACCACGCCTTTTAGCGCACGCTAGGCCGTAGCACTTTCTATTAGCTTCCGCCAAACCTGCAGTTGACCCCATTTCCAAGCTCAGCAAGGTCACCGATACTCTGTTCTGTATGTTCTGCGCATGTACGAATAAAACACCAAACCAATATTGTAACCAGTAACCTTTAGAGTACCTTTCTTGTACCAACAACACATTCAGAGAACATTCATTTGGAATAGGAAGAATAACAATGTCCCTAGAAAAACTCGACACGGCACTACATACAGTGATATGTATAGCTGCAATCCATACGAATGCACGGATCGATCAGAACTGCTAAATTTTTCTCATAGTCTAGTTTAGAAGAGTCGTAGACTAATCGTCGTTGCTCACTAGAAGCGACAGGATGAGTGCAGTGCGCGTGAGTTGCCTTGGACGTCCCAGACGCCCTCGAGTTTGCTCTCGCTGTCGCAAACAATTGTAAATTTTCTGGAAAATCAGAAAGTCGTTCACTGTCTCTTTATATCCGCCTAGAGATCAGATAAACAAAAAGACGAATTCCCGGATTGTAAACTAAGAACTACAAAATAAAATGTTAGATAATAACTAACAATTGGTCACGCAAGAAATGCAGAATCAGATCCGATACATGGTGACAGGCTTGTACCTTCACTGCGACTGTTAAACCGCTAAAGCAACGTGCGACAATTGAGAAGAGTCGTGTCCTACCAGAGACGTCACTACGCTCCCTACGCGTCATAGCACTTCCTGGCCCCTAAAAGTAGAAGGAAATCTAGCTCAACGGTAGAGATTTTAGACATTCTAAAGAATTGTCTAGCAAGCAAAGTCTATGTTCAACCATTTGGATAGCATCTGCAGTGACACTTGAAAAAGGTACTGTCGCACCCATCTATCTACCATGATCTATCAGAAGCAATCTACCAACGAGATAGAATACAACTCAAGAAGCAAATTGTAATTGACACGGTCAGGCCAAAAAGCTCGACAACCTACCTGTCTAAACGACTATACATTTCAACAGCGG
This sequence comes from Corticium candelabrum, assembly GCF_963422355.1. NCBI lineage: Eukaryota > Metazoa > Porifera > Homoscleromorpha > Homosclerophorida > Plakinidae > Corticium > Corticium candelabrum. The sequence continues at coordinate 2,643,108 of NC_085092.1, read as the reverse complement.
CACGTTCAATGTACTTTGTTTGTCTTGTTTCGTTTACTAGTTTGCGTTTTGTTTATTGGAAAGAAAGAAAGATGTATACACTATAAAAGTAGACAATACAGTCCTAGACATCAATGTATACTAACGGTCTATCACAGCTGAACACATAGAGACATCAAATAGGATACACTTCCTAGTTATAAGCGAGAACTCTCTGGAGCACATACTCTCACGCACTACCATTGTATTGTATTCTTACAAACGTTCAAAGTGTCAGCAGGAGCAGAAGGCAAGCACGATAGGCGTGGCCGACAAAAATTCTACCTTTTGCAGACCTCGCGCCACATGCAGTTCTAGTTCTCTCAAGTCTTTCCCACATTTTTCAACATGCTGCTGATTCATCCAAATTGCAGTGACGTCGACATTTGGAAATCTCACAATTTAGGGGATACATACATATATATATATATATATATATATATATATATATATATATATATATATATGTACCGACAGACAGAAACATTTGAAAACGAACAAACCAACTACTTTTCGCATGAGCGCGAAGTAACCAGATGCATTAGCCTCGTATCAGACTCTTTCACGCTGTCGTGTCAGCTTCCCGTGAGACAATAAATTAATTAAGACACATATGGAATCGGTGTAGCAACAACATTCCATCTCCCTGTTACATCTATCATGCTATAAACTAACCGCACCTTCCTCAGACGCCCGCAATTCGTGAATTCGGTCCACTAGAGTTGCAGCGGTTCAGTCAACTTGCTTGCAAAAAAGACTAAACTCTATGCGTTGTCGCGCCGCGATACACCCTGTTTCAGTTCGAGAGTTCTGTGTTCGTGTTTTTGTACAGAATCTGAGATCGCTTGGGTCTCTACAGATGACGAAGCCTCGCGTACCCGATTAACATTGAATTAGATGATCTTGAGTTGTCACGCTACCCGAGTATGCGTATATAAATCTTCTTTTCTACATACGCGAAAGAAATAAATTTAAAATACTGAAAAAGGGGAAACACGGCGCTTGCAAACGACCATATCAACAGACCACTTTGTGCCCTGCGTTTCTGGAGACCAAATTGGCAAAATAGCAAGTGCGAGAAAGGCGCGGTGCGCAAACGCAAACTATCTTTATTCATTACCTAGACGGAGACAGGAAATTGCTACACCTGAAAGAAAGTGCGGACGCGACAGCGCGAGATGGTTCAGCTTGTACGAGAATAGCTAAAACGCATGTGCAGCAGAATGTTTTTTCGCTGTTTTCAAAAGTTTCTAGCTAGCGGATGAAAGAAATCGAGAGACAGTCCACAAACGTACCTATTGCAGAGTGCGCGAATGCGCTTGATCGCTTTTCTATCCCAGATAGGAATTGGATTAGATGATTTATTTCTTCTTTTTGCTGTATAGCGCCGTCAAATGTTCTAGAAGATAAGATATTGTTAATTTCTTAATTAACGAAACACAAAAATCGACAAAAGTACATGAAAGAAATGTCGTTGGCGAGCTACTGTCGTATCAAGACGTAATTAATTAATTTACTGCCTACAGTACCATCTAATTAATTAATGGTTTCAAAACGGTTTTAGAAAATGAAAACATGCATTCTACTACTGTACGGTGCTAGATAAAAGTCACCGAGGATGAGGTCAATATTTTTTAGGAAGAGGAACATCAATGGACTCGCAACTCGTGCCTATTATTAATTAATATAATTATTTACGTAAGCAGTGCACAAAATGGCTAACATGAAGGTGAAGATACAAAAAGACTCGTGCGCTTAGGGAGGTGAGAGCGTCGAAAAGCATCGGCTGCACAGTACAACTTTCAAAATAGACTCCCCAGTCGCCCATTGACGTACACTTCCGGTATATGGGTGTACGCAAACATTCGAGGTCATCAAGTTTTCGACATTCAGAAGTTTCCGTTGTTAACCTTTTTAGAGTTATGAAGAACGGCTAACATTACATGGCAAGTTTTTAGTGTTTTCCATTGTTGAAATGAACCTGGTCAGCGCGCGCAATTTCTGTATCACCACGCCTATCTAGCGCGTGCTAGGCCGGATATATAAAGTTGGCAGCTGCTGCTGATGCCTCTGGTCAAAATTTCCGAAGACTATCCATCAAGCTTCTATTAACTAGCTCTTATCAAGAATTTGTGGACGTTTTAGTCATCAAAGGCGGGGTGAACAGTACGGCAGTGCTCAAGGCTCAGATCGAAGGAATGAATGACGATGTTTCTCTCAGACAGAGCTACAGAACAACATATAAGCAAGGCCTACAGATGCTGGCGACATTGCCTCTCATTTTACCCCAATGTTATCAAGCACAAAGGTGAGTTTTTCAGTACCCCGGATATCTCGTCAGCTTCATAGCGACAAGTTAGCTAAAACGATACGGGCTAGGAAGAAGACTGACTCGAGTGTACCAGGCTAACAGCAACAATGAGATATTTTGCCCGGATTCTGGGATGACATCAGCAACTAGGCGGTGATGCTACTAGAATTCTTGCAATGTTGACGTACACTTTCTGCTCACGTTTTAGGAATGAGTGCCAGGGGTACAAGAAAAGCGTGTACAATATAATCGATGCAAAACTGTAGACCATCCTTACTACTTTGTACATACGTTGTCATATTAGTTGTGATGTTTTTCGGCTAGTTATTACGTAATGCAACATCCTCTTTGCTGTAGAAGTCGACAAAAAGAGGCGCAAGGAAGCAAAACGTTTGAAGAGACCAAAGCACTCTGCAAGGTATACTAGATATGCATTCTTCTTCAAATGGTTTCTATATACAATCTGCTTGTACAAAGAATCTTCCGCTTACGAGTTGAGCATGTTGCAAAGTCGTCTTACTAATAAACAGATTATGACACCATGATGGTAACACTTTATAGAACAACTAGTTAGTATGTGTTCTGATAACATTCAATGCTGTGGTCTAGGTGCTATTACTGTCTCTTTGACTTTGCAATACCTACGAGTTGCTTTGCAGCTTTTAGCCTGAAAATGCAACGCTTAGTTGAAACTGTTATTGGAGATCAAGCTAGCAACACAACCACGGCCATTTAGTATTTTAGACATATTCATCCACAACTTTTGCACAAACTGGTCTAATGTATAGCTTGAAGTCATCAACTGCTAAAGCCATTTCCATTTTCATAGCTCATGACATTGTTCAATGGTTCATGCAACATTGTATGCAACCACAGTGTAGTCGAGAGTGCTATCCAGACTCAGGCTACCTCATCACAGCAAGGTCTGTGAAGACAGGTTGACTAACAGCACAGCAGTCTGGCTGATTGATATTGCCAATACTCGTACAAGTATCAGGTACAATAGTTGACATTCTCTCCTTAGTCGATATGCCTTCAGTATTTTAATTACGGCAGGTGCTGTCAACTTTTAGACTGGCTAGATAAATGCCAATGACGACATTTCACGGTTAACAAAAATTGGATAATTTTTAATTAATAATTTGAGAGTTAGTTTGTTCTCACAGGATGTTCATCGCTTTTTTACCAAATTCGAGCCTAATTCTAATCAACGAAGTTGCCAAATGACATCGTTAGAGATCGACAAAGTAAGTTCACATTACTTGTCAAAAAAGATGTTTCTAGATTATATGAATGCTATGGCCAATTCTTGACATTATCATTTGTTATTGTTGTTGTTCCACGTGTTTATTATTGTTGTTACTTACTGTGGTCTGTCAGCAAAGCAAAAGCATTGTAACGTATAACTAATCTCCCAATATACTTACAAATGTAACACCATCAAGACGTTGTTTAGCATTGTCTGACTTGAACTGTTTAATTATTATTGTTATAGTCATAGTTTTGAAAGCTACATATAACTAGGTATGTGTAAGCTTTACACAGTTTCAGAAGACGGCACAAAATCAATCTGAGTAAACTGTATAATAGATTACAGAGGTGTGGATCAATGCAATCACATTGTTCTTTCACTAGCTCAGATGTTATGTACAACACTGTTTTAAAATAATGGCATTTGAATGTGTTACGATGTGATGAGTTATCATCTCTTCAACTTGTGTGAACATGAACAACACAACAGTCCATTTGAAACGTGGTAAATCAGCAGTGATATTAGAATCTTCTAGCTGCAACTACAGACACATTCCATCATATAATTGGTACGTACCCGATTGCAAAATGAAGCTAATATACGACCAAATGGTGGACTTACATCAACCAAGCAAATACACATCACACGAATTTGTTGCTGTAGAAGGAAACTAGGTGTCTTGTTAACAAGAAGTTGTAATGTGATATCATGTCAGAGTTAGCGTGTATTACAAGTAGGCTAAAGTACCATAATGTTGGACATCTTTTACAAAATCTGTACGTGGCTCATAAATGAAAGCGTAAATTCAGCTTCTCTTTATAAGTGGTTTACCTTTACCAACAACGTTTGCAAGCCAGAAGCTGCTGTTCTACCGTTAATATTAAGGTGGGTCTCACCTATTGATATCTAGCGTAGTCCTCTAATGTTGGACAGCTGCCCTTTTTCGGCCTCGTGCGGTGTCTCATTATGATTACACTGTTCCAAGCAATATCTAACGTCTTTCCCCAGTATTGACAGTTTGGTCAAGTCCAACATTTGCTCCAATCGAGCATTTCGTCGAGGTTAGACACCAACAAAGATACAATCGATCGCAAAGCGGTTTGTCGCAGTCAATCCAACCTCCGTTGTGGTGTGTATTTTGTGTCTTGGTAGAAGGATCGCTTAATCGACCACACAGGAAGTCGTCATTGCTGCTCTCAGCACGTACATCGTACGTGCCCATTCTTTTGTCTGTGCCTTTCGTGCCTTTCTGATGCTTTCTTTTTCTTGCATCTTTTAACTGTACGTTTCCTAGCTGAGATGCCCTACAGCGTTCTGTTCGGAGATTGTGAACAGTGCTTTTTGTCAATCCCCATCGATCATTTCGCAGCAGCTTTGCAGCTAGTGTCTAGAGCTGCTTTGACTTCTTCAATTCTCTCTTGTGTGGACGTAAGTCATTGCACTTGCAACGGCTCGTTTCAAACGTGCGAGACAGTAAGCAATCTAGTGTTCAAGTCATTCCCAGTCCGCCCACGTCTCATAGGTTACGTGCGTTGTGATTTATTTCTCTAGTTATAAAACAAGAATGACACAATTGTACTACTACTTCTAGCAGTACAACAAGTAAGCTACCCAGTCGTCATACAGTCTTTACTGTTCATGTTGAGTAGTTTATGCTGCATGCGACATATTGCATTCGGCAACACGAAGTAGATGATGTGTACGAGTCAAAACATACGAGTTTGTGCTCTACTTCTACTCGCTTGGATCTAGCTGAAGAGCAAACAATCTGAGACGGTGAGACATAGCGCTTGCTGGTGCAACTTAGCTTAGTTTGTTTGATCGCTTTCGTGTGTGCTTGTTTGGGTCGATACCATTGATGGTCCAACATTAGAGGGGCTTCCAACATTAGGGGACTTTACCCTACTGTCTTGGTCAAGTGGGTTGTGATATCATATCATCATCTAAAATGAATCGATTTGGGTGTTTCCATATGTCTGGCAGCAGTTACAACTGTTAATTAACGAGTATATACCTGATATTTTCACACTCACTGTATTAATTAATGATAAAAAAAAGACTGTCATAAATCTGAGGTCAGATAAATGAAGTCCTCTACAGTTTTCCCAATAATGTACAAAATCATTCAAATCTACATGTATACCGAGAAAGTGCCGTTTCATTCAGTAAACATGATAATCATCAAGCGATCACTTACAATGCAGTTGTTACAAACTATCTAAATGCGATGAGTTAATTATGACATTAATTGTAACCAATGATCCTCAATCAACTCCTACTCCATGAATATGTTTGCCAAAGTGGATTCGACAGCACTTTACTATAGCACATGATAATTTGTGAAATTCTTTAACTAAACTGCACCCTTTTGTCAGTATGTTCCTTTAAAAAGGACCATCATAAAACACTCTGAGCTCATAAATCTTGCAAGAGACGAACAGTTATGGAATTCATCATAAAACTGTACGTATATCTATGTATACAAAGCATATCAAGAGCTTGAATCGTTTCTATACGATGAGTCTACGCAAGATAGCTGCAATTAAATGGCAAGACTTTGCTCCTAGTACGGAAATTCTTAGAGTCTGTAATGTGAATGGTATCAAAACATTTTTGCTATCTGCACAATTTCGTTTGTTCGGTCGCTTAGTTCGTATGCAAGATGAGAGGATACCAAAAACCGTGTTCTATGGAGAAATAAAAGAAGGTGTACGTTCGAAAAGAGGTCCCAAAAAACGGGTCAAGGACAGTCTAAAGGCAAACCTAACGTCTTGCAACATTAATTCTCAGCTTTGGGAAATATCTACCGGTGTTGACAGGCCATTATAGCGATCGACGTGCAGAACTGCCATGGACCAATTTGACAACATCACTGTGAAACCCTAATGTTCAAACGACAAGCCAGAAAAGCAGCCAGTCATCAAAGCACCCAATGCATCTGTACCATCTGTGGTCGCATATGCGGATCCTGTATCAGGCTGCTTCCTCGTGTTCAAAGCCACAATTGAGAGTTGTCGAAATCGACAACTCAGTCCATCACTCATCAATCAATCAATCAATCAATCAATCAATCAATATATACATATATGATGTTACTTCAATGTTGAATTTTAGAAGTAATTACCTTGGATAACTTCGTCAGCTATCACACGCAAAAGATTCTGTGCGTTCGCAAATACTATTAATATCAAAATAAAAGACCGACCGTCTGACTGCTGGGGAATTCGATCAAACTACCGACCCTCTTGAATGTGCCGCATACATAGACTGCTAAACTTCGAAAGTATTCGCTTTCCATGAGTCTATGGAACATGGTCACGTTCAGCATGTAGTCACAACTGAAGTAAAGCTACTCGTCTAAAAGGCAGTGGTGCAGTGATTGTGTATGGGCTGCTCAGTGTTGTCAAGCCTCATAAGAATTTGCAGCTCCAAGCACACAGCATATTTAGTTGCTATCAAACTCATTAGAATTGTTGAAGTTTTAGTGCTGCAATTTCTCAAGTACAAAGCTAGAGCAGTCTAGCCAGTAGCTACATATCTACAGTGTCCTTCTAGGAAAATAAACTACTTTTGTTTACAACACATTTGATTGACAACGTAGATTATATCTAAAATGACAACTCACAAACAGCTGTCTTGATAAAGATAAATTTGTAGACACTCTACAACACTCTCATCAATTAATTACAAACTTTTTGCTGAGAAAGGCTGCTACCATTTGTGCCCTGGATCCTAGCTGTAATAGATAGAGATGCATGCAGGTAAGACCGTATTTCCACCAGCGCCTGAGGGATACAGTTTAACAACTTGTTTTAGTACTGCACCAATTATATTCTAAATTTCAACTCTTTTTCTGAAATAGTATTGTAGTAGACATAGCAAGTTTGGGTTTAACTGTCACGTGACGGTAGCGTGCGTGCTTGAACATGGACTCTGAAAACGCCTCTGATGGTAAGTCTATCTACTGTTATCTTGCTGGCATGCATGGGATTGCCTCCAAAGATGAGAGTGTCGTCAAATAGACGAGTCAAATCAGCAGAACTTAGATGGTGAATTTGGAGTTTCGGTGACTACCAACTCTTGCTCTGACTCGAATACAGTGCAGTCCAACCTATCACAGCAAGCATCGTTCCGTCATAGCAAACAGAATATATCTTGCGCCAAGTATTTAATAGAAAAACACCTTCCTGAACTCGTCGAAGTTAATCTTCCTTATCGTGGAGCTACTGCAAACGTGTCCTAGGGAACAAAGAAGAGAAAGAAACCCCTGCCGAATCACACACAAAGAGTACTTCAAGCAATCATGATTAAGCAACCTGTACGTGGATTTAGAACAGGGTAATCATAACACTTCTAATAAATAGAATGGGAGCCGTTGCGAGCGAATCCAGCTGCCTCTTACTCTTTCTAGTCATGTCACTCAACAGCGACGCAAAGGTACGAGAGTACAAGCTCTGCCGAGGCCGTTGAAAGTATAAATAGCTGGCTCGCAGTATGTCAACGCGAGGATAACGCAGCGAAACCTACCATTCAGATTTGCCACGTACTAAGGTGAGAAAGCACCAAACTTCTCTCCTAGAAAAATGACACGTGCCTGTTGCTTCTCCCGTGCCTGCAGGCCTGCACAAAATCGGATCATCAGAGCAAACATCGGAAGATCTAAGAGACCAGATTCTCGTTCCTGTATAAGACCCTAGACAAATTGATTTCATACAAAATGCTGCGAACAATCAAAATTTACGTCAGGCTGAAAGTATCTCAAATCAATATTTTGACTCAATAGTGGTCTGTCCTGTAAAATTACTGCTTGAAGTTTCAAACAGCAGCTCCAATATTCCATCAGTAGGCTGCCTTGTTGAAAGCATGCCAAACTGAGACGATGCATTGCCAGACATCGGGGAGAGAAAATTCGATATGAACAGATCATCAAGACAAGAAGACTGTGTGGCAGCAGAGCAAGCTGCAACTCCAACTGTAGTGTTAGAATAGTTCCCATTTTCCTGATGAAATGGCATTGACAATGTGCAAGTAGCTGCACTCCGGACAAAGAACGTTGGAGATGAAGTGCTTTCGTCGGCTAGAGAAGTGATAAGAGCCACAGCTGCCTCAGAAGATGATGCCAGGTCAATCCTTGGGTGATCAACCGAGCTGTACGATTCATCGTTAAGCTCGGATTGTAGTATACCGCAGTTGTTAGACATCATCACTGGCGGTTGTTGATCCTGAAAGGTAAAGAGAGATTTGAAAGGAGGACAACAATTCTTGGGCGGGTCTAAAGTCACCAGATCCAACCACTCCGACACCATCCCACCAAACATCTCCATCTGTCATTGTTGAAACTGCTCTAAGAAGCTGCTGGGCATCACAAAATAGTTCAGTTCTCGTTTGAGTGACATTTGTTGGTCGCGAGGGCGTCGCCGCAACTAGCCAGTTCGTGAGCCGGATCACTTTGTGTAGGCTGATCCCTGCTCATCTCATTATCCATCGAATGAGATGAGCTCGTTTCTGAGGTAGAGCTTGTTCTTGAGCTGGAGCTCATTCGTGAGGTGGAGCTCGTTCCTGAGGTGGAGCACTGCTTCTTCCTAATCTTTTTGCGTCGTCGTCGAGGCATAAACTTGTAATCTGGATACTTCTGAATATGAGCAAGACGCTGTTGTTCCGCTTCATCAAAAAGTTTCTTTTGTACGTTGAAGACAACATTTTTCACAGTTTCCCGAGCATTTTGCTCACCTCAGCGTTGTGCAAGTCGGAGTTTTTTGCGCCCAAGTCTCTTCCTTTCTTCCAGTGACCAAATCATGAAGGCGTTCATGGGCCTTCGCACTCTGCTAGAAATGGAAGACGAGCAAATATACAACCTCATCTTGCGGTGACATTGGCTCAATATCAACAATTCTGCGTAGCGTCTCATTGTCAGTGAGAATAAATGGACTGTCGAGATCGCTTTGTTCCCAATCTAGACAAACAGGCGACTCTCGACGCTGTTTCTTTGCCCCGCGCTTCATTTTGGTCTTTTCAGTGTCGTGATACGTTACTGACAGGACAAATACCCTTCTTTCTACTCCTACCCGCTCTTCAACTTGAACAGCTAAAACACTCTATGCCTCCTATTAAGTTGGAAGCAACTGAAGAGTTACAACAAATTAGTAAAGAGGCAATCAGATGATTCGATCAATTAGCAGTTGTTGTATATCTACACCTGTTTGTGTTTCTAGAGTCAATATTTTCACATAAAATATAGACTACGATTTACAGAATCAAAACAGTTATATAAGATTACTGCCAGATCATGTGAGAAGTCAAATAAGTCGTCTTGTTTTACTTTCTTGAAGCACTATCCGAACAACATCTTATCGTTTGCGTCATGGCGTTGGCGCCATGTCTTGTATCAAGAAATTAGATATAAGAAAACATGACCGGGGCAAGTGTTGTAGTTACATAGATCAGAAAGGAAATCAAATTGCACTAACTATGAGGAAGATGGCAGAGCTCCACCATAGCAAAATGGTGTTCATGAAGACCATCAATAAATACATTATTCCCAACAATTGGCATCAACAGGATGAAAGACACCAATGTCTAAATGTGTTTATTGTATAGCTTATCAACTGGGACCACTCTTTATCAACTGGATCGCTACGTCTACACAAATAAACTGGTGATATCGACTGAGCAATCTGCTGTATATCAACTGCACACCTAAGTACAATACCCGTGCAGGTGATATAGTATACTATAGTGTGAATGTTTAGAGACCGTAATCCGTATTAGTATTCCTAGGACCCATCGCCTTGGTATGTGGTAGGCTAAGGTAATATAAGGTAACATTAGTCTCTTTGTAGACTGGGTGTGCCAGGAAAAGGAACCTCCGGCAATATGTATAGCATCTGCATGGGAACCGTTCGCTTTGCTGCTACAAATAGTACGAAAGATAAAATCACCACTTTTAGAACTGTTTCTCGGCGCTCTACACTCCGCCCCAGACCCCACAGCTACGCCCTTGTTCCAGGCTGACATATTTGCGCACTTTAGATGTGGGATTACGACGCTATCAGACCCCTAAGTACACCCGTCTAGGAACCAGCAGCTACGCCCGTGAGACAGTAGCAGATTGAGCAGTCGTAATTAGAGCAGACAATAGTACAATCTTTACCAAATTAATAATACAATAATTCAAAATCGGACAAAAAGCATATATTCATATTTTTGTACCATCGCATAGTCTTAGTATCCCTCCATGTGAAAATATTAGAAAGAATCTCTCAAGTGAGCGAAGTCAATAAATAAATTTCAGCAGAAGAAAGCAAAATTTGAAGTGAACAATTGCAAGGTATTTCTAGAGACGTGCTCTTCTGCACGCTAATTGTTTCTTTTCTAGTATTTGTTTGTACAGACAACGCTGCCCTTGTGTGTTGAGCGACTTGCAAAGTCATCTTACGCACAAACAATTATGACCCCATGACAATTATCATGGCGTTATTTATAGATCAACGTGTACGTGTTCTGACAAACTTTACTGTCTCCGTTTTAAGTGTTATTGTTGTAAGCCTAGCATTGCATTATATAGAGCATGGAGTTAGTTCGCAACTTGTTAGTCTCAAAATAGAGATCTTTGTCTTGAAATGCTCAGTCATTGAGATCACTCAAGCAACACAACACGTTTACAGTTGTATGGACCAGTATATCTTCTCTCAAACTTTTACACAAACTAGTCAAGTCTAATACCAGAAGAATTCCACTGCTGAAACCATTGCTATTTCGACAGCTCATAACTTGCCCGATGGTTTGGTCAACACTGTAACCAGCCAAAGCATGATTTACAATGCTATCCACACTCAGCTTTCATCATTGCTAATAGTGACGTCGCAATCGCTCGTTCAAACATGTTTACTAAATGACAGCACAGCCAGGTTACTGATCAAGTATTCGCAATGCATGTACCAGGTACCCTAGTTGACATTTCCTTCATAATCTATGTATAAGCCATTGACATTCAAATAATGTAATTGCTGTCAAGCTAAAGTTTCACTTTACTAATGCCAATTGCAACTTGCTGAATTATTTAAATATTTTGTTACAGTTATTTGTTATTACTTAGTACACTACAAGACTTACAAAGTAAAGTTGGTTCAACAAAGTTTGGTAAGTTTCAGTACTCTAATTAGAATTTCAAAGTTGAAAGGTCAGTTTAGGTTGAGAGAATAGACCCTGTTTCGAAGTCATTCAGGATGTTCATCATTGGTTTACCAAATCCCACAGTCAAGTTCCAATTCAAATAGCTGGCAAATGACAACGTCAAAAAATCACAAAGTAAAGTTTACACATCAACTCTCAACAGGATGGTTTCTGGACTACATAATTTCGTATATCCAATTTGGCCATTATCAATTCTTATTATTGTACATTGCTGTTGATTTATCACTGTCGTACAGTTTTCTGTCATCAGAGCAAACAGCACAGCTCATGACTAATGTAGTGTAGTCCAATGTAATGAAGATCAGTCTATATCGAGAATACTTCTAGACGTCATTCTTACTCGGTTTCGGAAGTTGTACGGAACATCAAGATAATAGAATCAATCTGGACGTAAGGTAGACGAGAAGAATAACTTAGAAAAGACAATTTTGATTTGTGTAGAATCGACCTATTTGTCTCATTTGATCAGTGACATCAATGACGTAACTAATCAAAGATGCACACCTACGTAACTAATTAGAGATCAAAGAAAGAACATCATCATGAAGACCTCTCATTCATCTGAGGTAAGACACAGCAGTACGTTAGATAAGACTTTTCCAAAATCTTTGAAGCCATTTGAGCTCTACAAAGCAGGTGCCAATTCAGTCAGGTAGCTCATATTATCGCAAGAGCAACAGACACTCTTTTCGCGCACCAAATTTCTGACAGACTGCCTGGATCATACATTTTTCTCATGCTGAACAACGATTAGATCGTTTCTAGCCATATACAAGTACTTAATCAATCTGCTCTCTGCTATAGTCCTCACAAATCGGGAATTTGTTCTATAGGCTTTTGGCAGATCGACAATTCTAGTGATTCGCTTTCCAAAAATGCCCTGCGCACTCTCATACGGAGCTCATAAAATATGACTAGTTGTACGGTATCCGTAGACACCTCGCGTTCGTAAGTAACACGTTCAACGGAGTTTTCAGACCGTCTACTGAAACGCCCAGTCCTAGCTAGACAATACGTATTTATTGAAACCCTAGCTGTCATGGAATTAAACATGCAAACTTTCTAGTAGTTTAGATTACGTATATAGGCCCGTATAGGTAGTCGTCGTTTTGCGATCTTGATCAAGACAATTGAAATGTACAATCTAGGTATGCACTCAGTTCCGTTGTAACGACAGTGGTATGGTATTTACTGACATAGAAATTGATATCAGCAAACATAGACTATCAACAGTGTTAGATGCAGCACAGTGTAGTAAAGGATTGATTGTAGTATGGAACGTGTGAATAGTTGACTGTAGGTGGCATTCAACTCCTGAAGGTGTTTCTTGGTTGTCAAACACAATCCCTAGCTACAATACAAAAGGATGGGGCTACGGAAGTTCATGAAACGTTTTCGTCGCCGTTTGCTTACTCAAGCGAATCGTTCTTAGACACAACTGTAGTCGGACACGGAAACGATTTTTAAGGTAAGTCCTATCATGAAACGTGGTCGTGGGGAGGAGAACTTGACATTTGTGTGTACACACACACACACACACACACACACACACACACACACACACACACACACACACACACACACACACACACACACACACACACACACACACACACACACACACACACACACACACACACACACACACACACACACACACACACACACACACACACACACACACACACACACACACACACACACACACACACACACACACACACATATATGTATATATATATATACGATGAAGAGCCATATAGAACCACGCCCCTTTCTGTTGTGCGACCCAGATTAGAAGCCTCGCAACGCTCAGCAACTAGATAAATCTACTAAAATAATTGCACTGTTCCTGCATAAATCCTTTTCAATATCTCATAGAAAATCAATTCACTGCTACAAGCACGCGGCACTGAGATTAATTATATCGGACGTTGAGCAGTATGCGGAAACTGTAAGAAAACAATCTCAATCACTCTCTTTTTCAGCTTATTACAGGCTGTTGTTACCATTGGTACATTAGACTGTAAGAAATGTTCTTAATTAAACAGTTTAAATAGTACTGTATATAAAACTTCTGCCTGTCACAGGGTAAGTTTAAGTAGCCTTCTGTATGTCTTCTAGCAAAATGTTTTAATAGTTCAGTGGTGTCCTATCACTTTCTCTAACAGTACTGTGTTTTCTAATTTTAACTATTTCAAACTAAAACATTCCTTGCCTATATACATAGCAGTAGCGTGATGAGAGATAGAACCAATCACGTCTCTGGGTGTAAATTACGATTTCAAGTAAACGTGCACTACAGTAATCAGTTCTCTATGTCAGTGCTACCGACAAAGATATACAAATGGTTGCGATAGCAAAGACTTCGCTAACCCTACGCGTTAGGCAGATCGATCCGTGTACTGATCATTCCTTTTCGGAGCAGTGGTAAATAGTATCGATCGACTAATGAAGAGAGCTCTTCATTGCAAAGTTTCTTTGTTGTTTGAAACAGTGAAAACATGAGCAAGCAGTATGCTATGTCACAGCAGTTTACTCAACAATCTCACTATCATAAAAGCAAGAGCATTGGCAACCTATATGCATTTATGTGGTTAGTAACATCAATAACACCTTTCAAACACTTTGCAGAATGTCCTACTTGTAACAAAACAATACTTGGGACACAACTGCATTCCCTTTACACAGGCACAGATCGTCTTCATGCATCAAATCGGTCTACCAACTTTTACAACCAAACCGAGTCAGTGTGTACTCTAAAAGAAGGACCAGCACAGTAATGCTGGAAGACTAACAACCACGACTGCTTGGGAAATCTTTGATCCGTTTGCCGTCACAGCCAACACGCGAGCCTTTTTGCAGACCTGCTTCAAAATTATTAGTGGAGACAGACCTTCCAAGGTACTATAGTAAAGGATGGTACGACCTCAATAGGGTCACAATCAGATAAAGAAAAATGGAGATGAAAGGCGGGCATCATCTCTAGGTAGGAAAGCTAAAAGCGTTGTCTTCGTGTAGTTGATGATAAGCCCCATGCGATGGCAATTAAGAGGAATTCAGATTTCCACCAAGGTAGAGAGGACTGAATTACAACATTGACAGAACTAGCAGATTGACCTGAAATTAAGAAGAACTACATACAGTTTGTTCCAACAAGAAGAAATGTAGAATGTAAGATGCGGCCAAGTACAGTACTTCTGAAAACGAATGTCATGTTGTCACAGGCAATTGAGATCGGAGTTCCACAGGTTATGTAGTCAATGACCCATTAGACAACAAGCGTAACATGATCTAGAGAGTTTTACGGATGGGTTGGAATGGGTTGCTTAAAGATGCAGTAAATAACCCCACGTATCTGTCAAGGCTTCGTGCATAAGTGACTTCTTTCATAATTATTGCAGAACAAGAAGCATTTCTATTTCTTTCAGAGCAATGATTAGCACTGATCAACTATTGAAGAGAGCACATCATTGTGTAGAAGATGTTTCTGTTGTTTGAAACAGCGAAAACATGAGCAAGCAGCTGGTATGTGGGTTACAAAAATTAACTCAACAATCTCACAATCTTGCCTATAGAAGACGATTACACCAGTAGCATACAATTGTGTCAAAGCATCCACTCGCAAGAGCAACAGCAACAAACAAGAAGACAATGCATGCATGTGGTCAGCAACAACAATAAAATCTCTCTAACTCTACAGGATGTCCAAAACAAATCTTGAGAAACAACTCCGTTCCTAGACACAGATAACGGTCGGCTGCATGCATCAAACAGGTCTACCAACTTTTACAACCAACCGAGAGTGTATTCTAAAAAGAGCAGCAGACTAGTGAGGCAAGACTAAAACCCACGACTGCATGGAAAAATTTGCTCTGTTTGCTCTGACAGCCAACCAGAAGACCTTTTTGCAAACCTGATTAGACATCGTTGGAGACAGAACTTCCAAGGTACAGGAAGGATGATACCATCTCAGTGAAGTCGCAATCAGAATGAAGAAAAATGGGAGATGGAAGCGGGCATCAACCCCCGGTAGAACAGCTAGAAGCTTCGAATTCTTGTGGTAGATGTTAAGCCCCATGTGATGGCAAGAGGAATCCAGAGTTCCTGCAAGGTACAAAGGCTTTAATTGCTAGACTTTGACAGAACTAGATTGACTCCAAATATGAGGAACTAGGTATTGTGTGTTCCAAAACAAGAAAGATTGTAGAACGTATATATAAGATGTGGCCTAGTACAGTGCTTGTGAAAACGGATGTCATGTTTTCACAGGCAATGTGCGTTGATTTCCACAAATTATGTAGTCTATGGCCCATTAGGCAACTACCAGTAGCACAACAACATCTAGATACAGAGTGCGGAATGGGTTGCTTCAAGACGCTCTAAATACTGGTATAGCCTGAGGATTCAAGCAACTGTCTACTTCTACCTATGACATAATGTGACACTGCAAATTCAACTCAACTGGCACAAGTCGAACAGCAAGACAGGAATTGCCGGGTCAAGATCTATGATGGAAAACGTCAATCGTCAAATGTGCAAAGCATATATAGGCTCTGTTAGCATACTGATACTTTACGCAATAACGTAAAAGTAACAACTCTCGAGCGCAACAAGTCGAAAAACGAATTTCAAATGAGTAAGCACACACCTGCCAATTGCAAGGTTCCCTTCAGCTAGTTATTTGTTTATTATATATTTGTACAGAGAACGCTACTCTAGGGAGTTGAGCTACTTGCAAAGTCACCTTACGGACGAAAACATTATGAAACCATGAAATTGTCGTTGTGATGGCAATGTTACAGAACAACTTGTATATGTTCTGACAAACTTCACTGTCTGGGTGTAAGTGTTAATTATTAACATGTTATTGTGAGCCTAGCTTTGCAATAGAAATGGAGTTGCTTTGCAACCTTGACAAAGATGATATACAAAGTCTGAGAACCTTGGCGTAGGAAGATGTTCATGAGCGAGGGGGCTGTACCGTGGATGTCATCATGAGTAAGCAAAAACTACCAAGCTTGCTAGACCGTGAACAGATTTGCAAAAGTCACTAGCACAGAAAATATAAATTCCTGCGCTGATCGAGGGGCTGAATCCCCCATTCCCCATCCCCCGGTTTCTACGCCGGTGGAAAGGTCAGTTTCAGTTTTAAAGAATGGATCCAGCTTTGGAGTCATTTGAGATCTGAGTCACAAGATGTTCATCATTTGTATACCAAATCCTAGCAAAGTTTCAATTCAAATAAGTGGCAAATGACATCGTCAAGAACTACATAGTTTACATACCACTTGTCAACAGGATGCTTTCCAGACTACATAATCTCATAGCCAATTATGGCAATTATCAATTCGTATTCTTGTACGTCGTTAGTTTATCATTGTTGTTACAGTTTTCTGTCATCAGAGTAAAGAGCACAGCTCATAACTAATATAATGTAGTCCGCGATGTAATGAAGATCTGTCTACATCGAGAAGACTTCTAGACATCAATTTTGCTCCGTTTGGGTACGTTCTACGAAACATCAAAATAACACAAATAGAAAATGGAGGTATTACGCACTGTTGACGAGAAGAATGTGAAGTTCTTAAATGTTGCTACACGATGTCAATGTAAGGGCAACCTCGATGTTTTTAAATGTCATAGCATATCTTCCTCTTGGACAAACATAAACAGTTTCTTTGGATTGTGATAGTGATCTTATATCATTCTGGTGGCAAATTGCATCAAAGATAAATGTAATTTGCTAACGGTTTTGAATATCAAATGAATTTTAAATAATGATTGAGTTGAATATCAAACTGAAGTAGACTTAGATCAATCAAATTAACTCTTAGAACAGATAAATTTGATTGTTCGCGTAGAATCAACCTATTCCTATCCCAAAGACAAAATAGTACAATGATTTGATCGATGATGTCGAATGCAGTTCCCACATTGTCAAATTGAATTAGAACTCATCATGAGCAGTGTATGTCTTTATCAAGTGAATACCGGTGTATAATTCTTTCATGAGTAGTGCATGTCAATTTTAAGTGGATAACCGTATCATTCTTTCGAAGAGGCAGATAATTCAATTGTAGGTTTAATGCTGTTAGAACCGTCAATGGGTATACCTGGAAGCTTCACACCTACGTGACTAATTAGAGGTCAAAGAAGGAACATCGTCATGAAGACCTCTCATTCATCTGAGGTAAGACACTGCAGTACGTTAGATAAGATTGTCCCAAATATTTGTAACCATTTCAGCTGTGTGCATCTATATAGAGCAGGTGATAATTCAGTCAGGTAGCTCGAATTATCATAAGAGTAATAGACTCTTCCGCGCAACACATTTTCTTACAGACTGTCTGGATCGTACTTCTATATTTTGCTCAACGGTAACATCGTTTCTACATTGTCAGTCTAATAAGGCTCGGTACTCAATCAACCTACACTACATTCTACGAGTCCTAAAAAATGTAGAGTTTCTTCTACAGACAGTTCGCAGATCGACATTTCGAGTGATACGGTTTCCGAAAGTACTCCTCTCACTCTCCAGCAGCGCTCAATATGGATATAAAAATCTATTAGATTACATGCACCGTTTCTGCATAAATTATTTTCGAAATCTCATAGGAAATCAATTTACTGCTACAAGCTTGGCTCGGCATTGAGATTGTGACGTTATACAGTACGTTGGAGCTGTAGCTTTATTGGTTAGCAGCTTTTAAGATCCAATGCAAAATTCAAAACTCTTAATGTTCCTCCTTCAGCTTATTACCTGAGGACACGCTGTTGCTGCGTGTACTGTACCATGTTTAAACTATGCAGACTATAAGTTGGCAAGTAAACTTAGTTACAATGGGCCGCTAATTATAAGAGCTGCTCAGCTACTGCCAGTCGCCTAGAATTTGAAAGCTGTTTTAACTAGCTTTCTACTATATCATTTAGCAAAATTTCTTAATAGTTTGGCAAACGTCCTATCATTCGCTCCAACAGTACTACCTCTCATAATCTCAAGGTTATCAAAAAATACTCGTTCATTCTGGCTGCCACTGCAGGCACATTGCATTAAGCATAACTGTGATTTGCGAGCGGGCTTATTGAAGCGAGTTGAATATCGAACTAAAGTAGGCCTAAATCAACAAAACTAAACATGAAACAGATAAATTTGATTTGTTTGTGTAGAATTAAAATACCTGACTCAGAGACACAAGGTTGTGTTATGATTTAATTAATCAATGATGTCAAAAATGCAGCTCTCATATTATCAAAGCTAGCATTCATCATAAGTTGGGTCTTGGTCAAGTGGATTGCAATACCATCCTTTCGAAAGCGTAGATGATTCGATTGTAGGTTCATGTTGTTAAAGCTGTTAGAAACATCAACGGGGATTTCGCCGGAAGCTTCACACTTGCGTAACTAATTAGAGCTCAAGGAAGAACAGTGTCTTCAAGAGCTCCATTCATCTGAGGTAAGATGCTGCAGTACTTCCTAATTGTCCTAAATGTTTGCAACCATTTCACCTATATGAGGCAGGTGCCAATTCAGTCATATAGCAAAAATCGTCATCAAGAGAAAAAGAATCTGCTCGCGCATCACAGTTTCTTACAGACTATCTGGATCATATAGTTTTCTCACATCGAACAACGATTAGATTGTTTCTATATTGTAAGTCATCTATCCATTGATATTTAATAAACTCACATTATATTCTATTAGTCAGCACAAATTGGGTGTTCCTTCTAGACATGCAGCTTGCAAATTGACATCCTGAGTGCTTTCCAAGAAAGTTGCACTGAAATCCACACTCTCTCAAACAGTGCTCAACATTAGATGCAGCGTTTCGGCATAGATTATTTCCGACATATCACAAGAAATGAATTCACTGCTTTGAGCACATGTCATTAGGTTGCTATCCTTAGTTGGGTTAGATATATGTGAGAACTGTGACCCAATCGGCTTACAAGCAAATCAGCGTTAATATATTACAAAACTTTCGAGTACAAAGCCCCATCAATTTAGCTATATAACTATTACTCGGTTAAGACAGTACACTAATTACTTGCTATACTTTTTCTTACATGATACACATGTGCTACAATCGTACGCACAAAACATGTAAACTAATGCAGTTTTTAGCACTTTCTCGCCAGCTCATTACGGTGAATCTGCTATTGCTACAAATTGTAGACCAGGATATAATTAGCAAGTTAATAGATGCTACAATGGCCAGAAAATCGTACAGCAGCGAAAAAGCAAAGATGTCAGCCTCCAGCTACTCAAACCGTACTTCTGCCCGTTGTCTATAGAATTGCTAAATGATTCAAGCAGCGTGTTATTTCAAACAGTGTATAAGATAAAACTCAGGCTGTCACTGATGGAATGGGTAGGATTTGCTATCCTCCTATTTTTCTTCCTAGCCAAACGCGTCTATAACAGTTCAGTAAACGTCGTACGATTCCTCAAGCAGTAAAATTGTTTCCTGACTCTAGAAATATCTAAGACGAAGCATCTGTTGCCTAAAGCATTTGTGTGATGAGATATGATCCGAGACGTCACCAAACAACGACGTCTCTAGACCTAAGACGTTATAGAGCCAAACCTTGTCCACGCCTCCAAAATCGTTCCACCCTTGTTTCTGTTGATAGACTCTACCGTCTATCGTTTCAAAAGGCATGTACTAACTCAATCCACTCTCCCTGCAAGTCAGTACTACTGACGAAGACGGAGAAATAATTGCAAAAGCAAAGACTGCGCTAGTCGTACGCGTTAGGCAGATGGATCTGATTGTCAATCATACCGCCACCTATCTCTCAAAGATTCGTGCATGTAGTATGAAGTTACGACATCTTTCTGAGTTTTTGCAAGTCAAAAAGCCTTTCCACTTCTTCTCAAAAGAGTAGTAAATATCACTGATTATTAAAGAGAGCTCGTTGTTGTGTAAAAACTTCTGCTTTTTGAAACAGTAAACCTATGAGCAAAGCATTATGTGGCAGGGTATTACCTCAACAATCTCACTATCTTGCTTGCAAGATCGCACCCGTAGCTGGAACTTCTCGAATTGCCACATCTGACAGATCTAGAAAACTGACTATATCTAAGAGGAACTAGATATAGTGTGTTCGAGAAGTAGAGAAATTGTATGTATGATGCAGGGTGTGGCCTAGTAGTTGTAACAATGAACGGATGTCATGTTTTCACAGACAATTGAGATCGTTTCCAAAGGTTACTCAATGATCCATTAGGCAACTAGCATAACAAATCTATAAAATGCTGCTCCTGGCTTGAAATGGGTTGCTTAATTAAGATGCAAGTAATAATGGGCTTCGGAGCGACTGTCTATGCCTACCTATATACGTATGACATTGTGGCACTGTGAACTCAATCCTATTCAGTTGGTATGGGCACAGGTCAAACGGCATGTGCTACACGACATTGTAAAACAGATGGCTATTGAGCTTGGTCCTGTATGACCACCCAAAGTCGCGACGAAAGAGATAGCTAAAGCTCCGGCGTCCAATCTAGAGACGATCGGAAGATCTGTGTTGTCTAGCTGATCCAAACCTAGCCGTTTCCTGTGTTAGATTACTGTTACAGTAGCAGCCTAGCTGATATACGTACTTGCTCTTCGCGCAATTACGTCTAATTCCGCCTTTCTTTGCATCTATACCGCCTACATAACTGACGGCAGCTTAAGTGTGTAAGGCTTGCAGGTAGACATATAGAGCTTGCGATTGATACCAATAACGGCTCGGACGGCACGCAACATCGCTGTCCAATCTACTGTCTAATTCTACAATTTCTCTCCAGTTCTGGGGCGCACTGTAAACGATGCAATGTGATTGTACGTTTAGCGTGCGTTTGGTATTTGTTAACCTATTACAAACAGCAATAAATTTTGACGAGTGGCAATTATCAAATATAACTATACATAAATAATTGTGGGAGCCTCTATAATAGAGGTTTTGTATTGTGTTGGCCACTCCTATGGGAGGAACCATAGCTGCGTATATAGTTAAGTGTATGTTTAGCCTGGGGGCTGTTGTGTGTGTGAATACAGTTGTGTGCAAGGGTAGACAGTCACTCGCAGTCTCTCACCAACAACCCAACAAAACATGGTGTCAGAAGTGGAGCAACTCTAGAGAACTACCGGCGATGGCTACGTTCTAGGTTGCACTTTCAGATAGGTTCGACTTCTCGCCTCCGAGCAATGGCCAGGATGGAGTCCAGATTTGAGAGATCCCGAACCGCTTCAGGTGTCGCAGAGAAAAGAAGACGCAATGCAGGTCAGTACACTCGTGTACTCCATGGGCGCTCAAGCAGAAGATGTTCTAGCGTGTCTGACCCTCACCGTTAAGCAGAGAACGAAATATGCAAACGTCAAGGCAGGACTGGATGACTACTTGGTAAAGAAACGAAACGTGATCTATGAAAGAGCCAAATTCAACCAACGAAGCCAGAAGACGGATGAACCGATCAAGACATTCATCACAGCGTGTACAGCTTGGCGGAGCATTGTGAGTTTGGGACCCTCCTCAAAGATGTAATTCGCGACCACCTGGTGGTAGGGTTGCTGGATGCCAAGTTATCGGAAGCGTTGCATATGGACTCAGATTTGACTCTTTCGACGGCTATAACAAATTCTCGTCAGGGCGAAGCTGTAAAGGGCAGCAGACTGTTGTTCGAAACGAACTACCCTTAGAACCTCAGAAGCCAACAGGGATGGAAGCAGCTCAGATACACCGCGCGAAACGATCGCTAACAGGGCAACGAAAAAGCAAGCCGGCGCATTTTCAAGCTCTTCGAGTGAGCAAAAAGCAAACGAGCACACCAGGAAGTACATGCCAGAGGTGCGGCGCAGAACATACACACGGTAGAGAACGGTGTCCAACAATTAACGCGAAATGGCACAAGTGCGGGTAGTTGGGACACTATGCGCGTCTTTTTCAGACAAATAAGGTCTCAACAGTATTTGAAGACCAAGGCTCCGGAGAGTTCGGTGATCTTTTCTCACTAAATAATGACAGCATGTCTAAACAATGTAAAGCATGGATGGTTCAGGTTACGTTAAATGACGTTCCAGTCGTATTTAAAATAGACACTGGGGCGGACGTCACCGTGATCCCAGAGTTTATGTTTCGTAACATCACAACAAAGCTACAACCAAAAGGAGCCAGACTGAGAGAGCCCGGAGATAATGTGCTACATGTTCGTGGTACGTTTACCGCAGATTACAATACCGCCAGAGGTCATCACAGCAGGAGGTTTATGTGCTGCGTGGCGTTGAACTGGCTTTATTGGGGCGGCCTGCAATCGAGAGCCTTCAATTGCTAAAGAGAATCGATTCAGCAGCGAGACAGCCTTCAGGGTCAGTCCAAGACGAGTTTCCTCAACTGTTCCAAGGTCTGGGAAACCTAGAAGGAGAGTATGTTATCAAGCTGAAAGAGAATGCAACACCTTTCGCTTTGTCCACTCCCCGACGTGTGAAAGAGAATGCAACACCTTTCGCATTGTCCTCTCCCCGACGTGTGCCGCTGCCACTAATGAAAGAAGTGGAGACGAAGCTTTAAAGATTGCTGAAGGAGGGAGTGATTTCTCAAGTTGAGACGCCATCTGATTGGTGTTCGGGCACCGTTGTAGAGCCACATCAGGAGGAAGAGTTCGAATATGCGTAGATTTGTCGAGACTAAATGAGAGTGTATGCAGAGAGCGTTTGATGTTACCTTCTGTAGACTACACAATGGGTCAATTAGCTGGAGCTAAGGTGCTTACGAAACTGGACGCCAACAGTGGATTCTGGCAAATACCATTGTCCAACAAGTCCGCTCTTCTCACCACTTTCATAACAAAATTTGGAAGGCTCTGTTTCAACAGATTCCCATTTGGAATTTCATCAGCTCCTGAATTCTTCCATCGTCGAATGTCTAACCTTCTGACTGGAATGGAAGGCACTGTATGTCTTACGGATGATATCTTGATCTATCCAAGTTCTCAAGAAGAACATTATGGTCGACTCCGCAAGGTTTTGGAAAAATTGAGGAAGTCAGGAGTTACACTTAATCGACAGAGATGTGTGTTTTCTGTTCCAAAGATTAAGTTCTTGGGAAAACTCATTGATCAGAATGGGAACAGGAGCGACCCTGACAAAGTAAAAGCTGTGTTACAATTGACAGAACCAACCTATACAGCTGAAGTGAGACGTGTCTTTGGTATGGTGAACTACTTGGGCAAGTTCATTCCAAACTTGACAGAGAAAACGGAACCGCTGAGGAAACTTCTAAGCAAACAGAATGTTTGGATCTGGGAATCCCCGCAATCAACAGCAGGAGATCAAAGAGGATCTCATAAAATCACCAGTTTTGGGCATTGTATACACCTACTCGAGAGACCGTGGTGTCAGCTGACGCATCATCTTTTGGCTTAGGTGCAGTCATACAGCAGAGACAGGACACAGAAGACTTCGAACCGATAGCATATGGAACGAGGTCCATGACTCCCACTGAGCAAAAATACGCACAAATAGAGAGAGAAGCTTTGGCCGTTACGTGGGCATGTGAGCGTTTCAGTGAATATCTTTACGGTATGAGATTTCAGGTGAAGACAGACCACAAGCCTCTAGTCTCTTTAATTAGTTCAAGCAAGAGGCTGGATGAGCTACCAATACGTATTTCGAGATTCAGGCTTCGACTGATGCGATACAACTTCTCAATAAGTCATGTATCAGGAAAGAAAATATTTCACGCCTGATACATTGTCCAGAAGTCCAGTACAGATAACTACGGAATCATCCCATGAGTTGGAAAAAGCATCTGAATCCTATGTCGAACTGATCATCAACCATCTTCTTGTGACAGAAAAACGACTGAAAGACATACGGGACAGACAGAATGCAGAAAACACATGCAATCAATTAAAACGATATTGCATACAGGATGGCCAGCTAAACACTTGTTGAAGGAGCCAATCAAGAAGTATTATCCTGTATTTTCAGAATTGTCACTCCGAGATTAATTACTTCTAAGAGGCAATCGGATAATTATTCAAGAATCATTACGAGATGAAGTTGCAAAGAGACTCCACAAAGGCCACATGGGTATCACAAAGACTTTGGATCGCGCAAAAGCAGCAGTGTGGTGGCCAGGAATGAGTTCTCAATTGAAAGAGACCGTGGAGAACTGCACAGTTTGCAGCAAAGAGCGCAGCAATGGAGCTGAACCTCTCATTCCAACACCTTTGCCAAGTCGTCCCGGGCAATATGTCGGAACTGATCTCTTCGAATGGAAGGGACATTCGTATCTTCTCGTTGTAGACTATATGTCAAGGTATCCAGAAATAGTGAGACCATCAGATGCGACATCAAATATTGTGATTGAACACATGAAATCGTTCTTTTCCCGACACGGAATTCCCGAAGAAGTTCGATCAGACAATGGGCCTCAGTATTCTTCTGCCGCAGTTGCAAAATTCGCAAGCAAATACAAATTTTCGCATATTACTAGCAGTCCGCTACACCCTCAGAGTAATGGAGAGGCTGAGCGAAAGGGCAGAACTGTGAAGAGTCTTCTCTAGAAAGCAACAGATCCATATTTAGCATTATTGGCATATTGAGCTACACCACTAGCAAACGGATTTTCGCCACCTGAATTACTTATGGCAAGACCGATTCGATCTGTTGTGCCGAAATTACCTTAAGTTTTACACCCAAGAGCGCTTCCTTGGAAGGAGATTCAAACAAAAGAAGCAATCGGTAAAAGAATACCCAAAAGGAAAATTTGACAAGCAACATGCGACTAAGGTGCTGAAACCTTTAACTGATGGCACTACTGTTTGGGTGACAGACCGGCAAGAACCGGGAAAAGTGTTACAAGATGAGTCAACACCAAGGTCCTATCGGGTGCAAACTCTATCAACAACTGTTCGAAGAAACAGGCGACATCTATTGAACATTCGACCATGACAACAGGAGGAGGAAATTCCAGCGAAGACACCGCAACCTCCACTTCGACTCAGCACATCAGCAAACTGAAACATCTACATCTACTACTTAAGAAAGCCGAGTCCGACAGACTTCACCAACACTCAGTACAAGGAGTAGAAGACGAGTAGTGACTCCTAAACATTTGGACATATTGAAAGTAAAAAGTAGAGTTGCAATCTTTGAGGAGGAAGATGTTGGTAAGACAGTTTATTGGCTTGAGAAAGGGGAATGTAATAAAGGTTACTGTACAGTGTTGGCCACTCCTATGGGAGGAACACTGCTATGGGAGGAACCATAACCGCGTATATAGTTAAGTGTATGCTTAGCCTGGGGCTTTTGTGTGTGTGAATACAGTTGTGTGCAAGGGTAGACAGTTACTCGGTGTCTCTCACCAAGAACCCAATAGTACAGTCTCCATATCACCTTTGCCCTGCAACCTCTCTAGGTCAAGGCTATACTGCACTTGAATTGCGATACGTGCGCTCACCACCTGCACTAGTCTCGAGCTTGCAGACTAGAGAGCGCGCCAACTGCGCGAACTCTAGTCTGGATCACAACGACACTCAAATGATTTCGAAAGTATTTATAGAAAGCGATGCTAGATGGTAGTCTAACAGCGTAGGATCGTTTTACCTAGATCACCATAACATTTGTCAATGCCATTAGAACTCACGAACGAAGAAGAGACGTCTGCCGTGTTTGCGGCGATATCTTGGTGGACGGCATGAAACG
The DNA here is from genome assembly GCF_963422355.1 of Corticium candelabrum. Lineage (NCBI taxonomy): Eukaryota > Metazoa > Porifera > Homoscleromorpha > Homosclerophorida > Plakinidae > Corticium > Corticium candelabrum. Next base: position 2,616,639 of record NC_085092.1, on the reverse strand, counting down.
ACGACTCTTTGATTCTTTGGCAGACATCTAGCTAAAGTCCGCTCAAAGAATGAAGAGCCCGTGGGAAAATTCCCGTATCTCGATAAGTACGCCCCCTACACCGTTGCTACACATATCATTCGAAAGCACGTGACTAGGTGGAGTCAGATCTCTGGACAAATTAACTCTATAGATCCTGTGTTCGTAGATACAGCATATTTCCTGAAAGAGACTCCTCCCATGCATTACCGACAAAGAATACCGCCAGTAAATGACATCCACGACACTAATTGTACTAATCATTGTTATCATTCTCGTCGTCTCCTAGCAGGATCTCTTCACTGTCTGAAGAGTCCTCTGCACCTACTTCTATAACTAGACTTTCTACTGCTTGTTTTACCACGCCGTCTGATGTTCTGTAGTGGTTTTCCACTTTCTGGATAACGTGGTCGACACACTTCTTCCATTTGGCCGCCGTCACGTTTTCAACGCCTTCTCTGGCCAGTTGTTCGATGGCTCTCATTGTAAAATCCTTGTTGTGGTCTGTAGCGTATCCTTTGACTTGCGCCCATACCAGTTCTATAGGATTCAGTTCACAATGGCCAACCGGAAGTCTGAGGACATCATGACCTGCATCATTGGAGAGAACGTCAGTGAGGTATTTCGTTTGTGGGTTGGTTGCCTTTAGTAGCATGAACAACTCAGATTTCAGGCGTTGCTTATCGTAGGTAATACTGTGCTTGTCCAGGTACGCCATTATATCCTTTTTCGCGCTGGTCTTGGTGGGCACTTTCTCAACAACACCATTGTGGTACTTGGCGTTGTCAAGGACAATGACTGACTTGGGCGGACAGTGAGGCAATAGCTGTTTTTGGTACCATTCCATAAAATGCTTGGTATTCATTTCATCGCGGTAATCCCCGCTTCCCTTCTTACCCCTGAAAATGAAAAGCTGCGTTGGGAATCCAGCCGTGCTCACTGCCAGCGTGGAGAATGATGAGCCTACCACCTTTTCCTGATGGCACTCGGATACCTCCTCTGCCATCATAGTCTAGCCAGCAACGTTCATGGGTATGATGGGCGTTCAACCAGGTTTCATCCAGGTAGACTATCGTTCTATTGTCGGAACGAAAAGTTTGTATTTTTCTCAGGTAATCGTGTCTCGCTGCAATTATTCTATGCTGCTCATACAATGAAATCTTTTTGTTTCGTCGCTTGTAGCAAAACCCCATCCGCCTGACAGTGGCATACAACGTTGTCCTCCCAAATGGATACTCAACGTCTTCTTGCAAGGCCAACAGAAGTCTCTCCATGGTAGGCAGTTCGCCGCTGGTGTAGAATCTGTGTATTCTACGACGAATAACGCCTTCTAAGAAGTTATCCGTTTCTTGCTGTGCTGCTCCTGACCCTGATTTTCTACCCAGCTTTGCTGGACTGCTGACAAACCCTTGTGATCTCATTTTACTTCCAACTCGCTTCACAGACGCAGGTGACACTTGCATAGCTTCTGCAGTTCGCTTGATTACGTTGCCAAAGAGAATCGGCGCTCCTGTGGTCTTCTCACTTTCAAAGAACTCTTTCACGCTCGCTATCATACCTTTGTGTGAGCTTCTGAAAGCTGTTTGTGGTTGTCTCTTTCTCTTTTGTTGTTGAGTAGCAGGAAATTCACTACCAGATGAATGATCAGACAGCAGTTGTAGGTCAGCTGACCGTGATGATGTTGAACTTTCAGGAACGTCTGAAGCAGCCATATGGGTGACGAGGACGCGAATGACAGAAAATTGTTGAACTATAGCGTACAGGACAGACCCAGACGTACTAAAGTAGATAGTAGGCAGCGAGGGCTGGGTAGCAACCATTGCTCTAATCGCTCGTTAAACGATTGTTAGTATTAAAATACAGGATGATAGCAATATTTATGCGTCCGCCCTAATTGTCTTATCTATTAACCACATTTCCCACGGGCTCTCCATTCTTTGAACGGACTTTAGTCTAACCGTTTGACTAGTAAGACTACCGCTCGACCAGTTGTCAAAGGTGTGGTCTAGCGACGTTGCTGTGCATTTCCTGTTACCGCAAGCTTGAAAAGATCGAAGAAATGCAGCTGAAACTAAAACTAAGATGTGTTCGTGTTCATCACGGCTCTGGAGTGCTGTTAGCTGCCCATGCGAATTTCACAAGCACGCAATCAGCTTTTGTGCACTTAGCATAACCAATTACTGCTAGTCCAATCAGAGTTTACAACAGACATTCCAGTTCTAAGACGCTGATTGACTTAGAAGGCTATTTCCGAAATCATTTTAGTACCTTCGCGCGCTGCGCGCTCTCTCTGGTCTGAAAGTTCGAGGCTCCACCCGCACATAATCTCTGATCTAAATCCAAAGACACTCTCTCATGCATTTTACAGAGACAAGAACAACGTTGCATTAGTTTGCGTGCTTCTCCAACTGCTATATAAAATCAAGCGCAAGCCGCCGGTTGACGATTACTATAACAGAGAGACGGTTTCAATCGCTAGATGAGATGAAATGATCAAGATGATGTAACTGAGCGCACGCAGTCAGCAATTTTGTTGAAACGGGGTAGTACGTATACTGGCTGCGTGATACCAATCACAAATCACGTAATACACGAGAGCCGATTGTGCGAACAAAAACGTAAGCCTATAATCTTGCCTGCCAAATGTCTTCCACGATGCGAACAACCTGATCTTACAGCGTACAGTCTCAACGGCGTCATACAATATCGGGTGGCCCTGCACTGCCAAACTTCAGTACGGTTTTGAACACTTAGCAAGGTTTCGCAAATCAAATAATTTTAGCGGTTAGCTCAATATTTGAGGCTCAACAAAGCCACCGACAGTCTTTTTCTGAGCGGAGTGTTTTGTTCATACTGTGTCAATAAAAACGCCAGCCATATATAGCGTAACTATACATCATCACGTCGTAACGAGCAAAGTCTGCAGTAACGTTCCTGTACGAAAGGAACATTCATTGGACTAACCATATCCCTGGACATCCTCGACACGGCCTTACATAGTGTATGAATATATAGTTGCAATTCATACGAAGGTATATACGGGACGTCCAGACCCGCTATAACCTTATTCTCATAAGAATTGTTGTGTAAGAGACTAATCGTCGTTACTCACGAAAGGCTGCTCAATATGACGAGCACTGTACACTTGAGTTGCCTCGCACGTCCCCAGACGCTTATTCTCACTCTCGCAATCGACTGTGCCTTTCCGAAGAGACCAGAAAAGTTGTCCACTGTCTCTTCTTGAGACCAAAAGAACAACCAAATGACGTAATAGATTCCGATACATGGTGGAAGATTTGCGCAGTAACTGTGGCTGTTAGGCTGTTAGTACGCAATGTAGAGGCTTGAAGCAAATTGCATGCGACAATGGAACCGAACTTATTAGGTAGTGTACATGGTTTATTAACCCAAACCGCGCATGCGATGGAGTTACAGTAATGCCCAGAAGGACGGACAATTGGAATGCAGTGCATGCACCGATTTTTCTCCCTGGTTTTAATTAGTGTGCCGTGCAGTGAATGTGATGACGTCTCTGCATGCTTTCAAAAGGTATAAAATAGCTATCGGATGTCGACAATGCCACTTGTCATTCAATGAGTCCAGCCTCTTCTCATGCTCTTCGTTGGCCCTGACTAATTAGATTCTTCAAGGTGGATAAACGCTTTGTAAAATAAAAATTTAACAACTGACGGTTTAGCACTTTAGTGCTTTCTCATTTGCAATTTAATGAGATCTTTTATAATTTTTGACTGAGTAATGTTATAGCATCTCGCTTACATGTAGTCATACTTATGTTGAGTGGTGTTGATTAAACAGACTATATAGTGTTACGTGTTACGCATGTGCAGTAGAAGTGATGCCTTCTACTATGCGTTGGACAACTAAAACCCCAGAACTATTCCACTTGCGACGTCCAGACGATTGGCTAAAGTGAAGGAAACGCTTTGAGCAGTGTCGTATTGCCTGGTTTCTGCAAGGCGAATGAGGTAGGGACCGAAGCCGGATAAGTCTCGACCCTTCTTTACTGTATGGGCACGGACGCAGAAAGTGTGCTAAGTCCACGAAACTTTCAATCGAGAACCATACCAAGTACTAACCTTCCTTTTGGAGGACAAAAGTTTGATGAGTTTATTCGTGTTCGTCGTATATCGCACGACGTCATCTTCAAAAGAGTACTTTTCAACAGATGTCAACAGCAGGATGAAGAGTCAATACCAAAATATATAACCGTATTTTGAAGTTAATGGAGGCTTGCAACTATGGTGAAATGAGGGATGACATGTTGCGTGACCATTTAGTTGTCAGTGTAACGAGTACTACTATGACGTATCCGTATTCGGGTGTGAGACTTGATTACACCTGTTTGTCTTATACGGTGTCAACCATTACGTTGGTGACAGGAGTGGGATTGGAGGAACTGGAAATTGACCCACTGTAATTGCAGAATCGCATGATCCACGAAAGCTGCAGACAGTGTTGTCAGGGCCAACTCTCACTACCACGGCCGGTTGTGATGCATGAACTTTTCAATGGAACTGAAGTCCCAATCAGAGATTGGCTGGCAACTTCGAAATGTGCGCGGCCTTAAATTCTTGGGTAGGAGAAACACGCCGCAAATTTCTGATTACCCTCCTCCGGGGACATGAAGGTTCAGGAGTTATACAATAGCCTCGACGAATCAATCCAAGAGAACTATAGCCGTTTGACTGGAAGCCTTGCTGAGATGTTGAACCTTGACAGGTAAAAGACAAGATACAAGACGGAGTTTCGCGCCAGACGGAAAGGGTCAGTAGAAGACTCAACACCAAGAAGCAGAGTAGTTGTTACTCGAATACAAGGGATCATCAATAGGGTACCAGTGGAACTACTGGTATACGCGGGATCAGCAGCAACCATTATTAGCCAGGCGCTTCAGAAACGAATACGTTGTGAACAGCTTGTTCCAGTATATCGTGGCATTCTCTTTCTGCACTAGGGGTTCTGCCAGTGACTGGTACTATCAGCAGGTTACCTGTAAACCACCTGGCCATACTATGCAGTGACGTAACTTACGACTTTATAATCGGCGTTGACTATCTCCACCAACATAGCCTCGATGTCAGGATTTCAACACAAAAACTGGAGAAATCTTGTGACACGCTACCATTAATGATCGATACATTAATTCTGGACCCTTGGTGCGCGGCAGTACAGAAAACCGCGACTATTCCTGCGTTCCATGAGATGATTGCACCCGCGTCCCTACATTCCAAGCCTGGAAAGCCTCCAGTCTTCCTATGTGGTTTGGTGGAGCACCGACCAGAGTTTGTCGAGAGCAGCAAAAGTAGACGCTGCACGGAAGTGGTGACCCCTATGGGACAAGGTGCCACTACGAATTGCCAAACTCACGTCGACGCCGCAAATCACTCACAAGAATACTCACGTATTCTTACCTTACACGTATACTTACGTAAACTTACCTATTAGTTCAAAAGAATGATGACTGTTTTATTATTAATCTTAACGAAATATATTCTAGTATCTCTTTATTGTTTAGATATAAACGATTCATTTCTTGCCCGAGTATCATTCGTAGTCGTTTCTGTTGTAAGTTGACTGCTTTAGCGCCTTAGCTAATCAACACACAGAATGATCACGTATAGCACTGTAGTGCAGGTGTTGCCTGCGTTCATTTTTCAAGGGTAGACCCATCCACTTTTGGAAGTTTCCTTGCAACTTGGAAACATAAATAACGCCCTGCAGATCATGTCACAAGGTAGGTAGGCAGTTTCGTTCCACTTCCTTGAATTACGGACAAGACAATAAGGTGTCATTTTGTTGGCGCCTTGTTGTTTATCAGACGTCTAAAGGAAAGTGTGATAATCACGCAGGTGTTGTACTCACATGGACCAGAAACGGGACTAGACACAAGACCAAATTGCCCTGAATATAAGGAAGATGCTCTCAACAGTAGAAAAATGGTATTCACGAAATGCCATCGATAAAGACGTTACTCACAACAAACACCATCAACTGGATGCAAAGGCACTAATGCATGCCTATAGATGTTCGTTGTGTGGCTTACCAACTGGGACCACTTCCTATCAACTGAAACGTATGTGTCTACACAAGAGATCAAACCAGTGGGTATCATTTGAACAATATCTGCAGTTTAAATTAACTGGATACCTTAGGGCGACCTAGGTACAATAGTCACGTGGTAGCAGCAGACTGAGCAGTTGTACTTAGAGCAGACAGGATATTAATCTTTACGTAATTAATTAATTAACAATAATTTAAACCAGACAACTGTATATTCATATTTTGTGCCATCATGAAAACTGTTACAGACATTGACTTTGAGAGAATGAAATGAAATAATCACTTAACCGAGTAAAGCAAGGTTTGTATCCTACCTACAAACATAGCAGCCAATCGGGACTGCATCAACTCTCATAAAACCTAAAAATTTCTATCTTCATTAATTAAAAAGCTTGCTCTTTCATACTGTCCTTTTTACATTGTGGTTGGTCAATAGCTAAATCTATTTCCATGAATCATTGAGAATGTGTATGTATGTCTACGTACTTTCTTTCTCTCCTTTTTATGGCTTTGGGAAGAACGTACTGCACTTGAATCTCAAAAAGGATTGTATTTGTATAAGAAGATGCTACTGCATCTGTAGACAACCAGGTTTCAAAAGCTTTGGATCTTTTTTAATGAGTGGGGAGTATAATGATTTGCCCCAAAAGCTATTGATTGCATATCTTACTACTTTATCAATAGAAACTCTGCTACAACAGTGTAACAAAGGCAACTATGGTGTATGTACGGTTGCCAGTTATCATGCTCTCATTGACATTGCGTCATCAAAACATGCATGCTGACCTACTGACCATGACTTGCCAATTAATGCATCTCATCTAATTTCTTCAGCTTGTCATCTTTCCGAATTGGTTCAAGACAGGAATTAACAAATTTAGGCATCGCTAAGAACAGAGTGTCAATTGCTGTGTCCTTCTCAGCAAGAAGGGTGGAACACCTAATAGGTACGAGACGTTATTCCTTGGAGTACAAGTGTAGAGCTAAATTGTTTAATTAGCATACTCAATGTTTATGTAATAGGTACCTCAATTAAAAACTAACATCTCTTCAGTACGAAGTCAATAAATAATACAGCACAAGGAAGCAAAAATTTGAAGTGCATGAGCAAAATTGAAATTGACGCACACTCACCAGTTGCAAGGTATAGATAGAGATGTGCTCTTCTGCTAATTGTTTCTTTCTGTTGTTTCTTTGTACAGAGAAAGCTACTCTTGTGTGTTGAACTTGCAACTTATCTTACGGATAACTTATGACACCATGACGATTGTAGTGGTTTAACAGCAATGTCCTGTAACAGCTTGTTGCGATGTATGTGTTTTGATAAACTTTATTGTCTGGGTGTAAGCGTTATTATCGCGAGCCAGCTTTGCAGTAGATAAAAGAGTTGCTTCGCAATCTTTTAGCCTCGAAATTGAATTAGTCTTGAAATTTTCATTGAATCATTGAGATCATTCCAGCAGCACAACACATTTACAGTGTATAGATCATTATATCTTTTCTCAAGACTGTTACACAAACTATAGTCAAATCCAATACCAGAAGAATTCAATTGCTCAAACTATTGCTATTACAACTTGTTTGATGGTTCATTCAACACTGTAAGCAGCCACAGCATGGTTTACAATGCTGTCCGCCATCATTGCTAACACAAAATAGCATCGCAACTACAAGTACAAGGGCAAACAATTTACTAAATGACAGCTCAGTCACGTTGCTGATTGAGTATTCGCAATGCAAGTACAAAGTATTGTAGTTCTTGTCAAACTACTGCTTCACTAAGCAACTGCCAATAGCCATCAAGTTGTTGTACAGTTACTTGTTATTATATATATACTTAGCACACTACAATTACTTAATTTTTAGTACTTTAATTTGATTGTCACAGTCAGAAAGGTCAGTTTCAATTTAAAGAATAGATCCAACTTTGGGGTCATTTGAGATCTGATCGAGTCACAGGGTGTGAATCATCTGTTTACCAAATCTTAGCCAAGTTCCAATTCAAGAAGGTGACAAGTGACATCGTCAAAGAAGCACAAAGAAAGTTTATACATTGCTTGTCAAGAATGCTCTCTAGACTATTTTCGCAGCAAATTTTGGGCATTATCAAATTCTTATTCTGCTATGTTGTTGGTTTATCATTGTTGTTACAGTTTTTTGTCATCAAAGCAGAAATTAAGCGCAGCTCATAACTAATGTAATGTAGTCAAATGTAATAAAGGTTTGCCTACCTCGAGAATACTTCTAGACGTCAATTTTCTCGGTTTTGGTAGATTCTGCGGAAGAGAAAGATGGCACAAATCAATCAAAGTTACAAGGAAATGTTCAGCGATGCAAATGTAAGGCACTAGCCAAATGATGATGTGTTTTTGCCTAAATGTGGTAGCATCTCTCTTCTTCTTGAGTAAACAGAATTACATATTTTGGATTGTGCTTGTAATTTTATATCATTCTGGGTGCCGCTACTTTGCATCGAGAATCACTGTGATTTGCTAGCGATTTCATTAAAACGAATTGAATATCAAACTGAAGTAGTCCTAGATCAACACAATAACCTTAATTTTAGAACAGAATAAATTTATTTGTGTAGTATGGTGTATATAGGGGACTGGAATAGTGGCGCGTGCGCGGTGTGGTCTGTTGAAGTTTTAGGCGGGTTCTGTATAAGCGCTGTGTATTAGTAATAAAACCTTCCAAGTTACTACATTTGGCGACGAGGCGGATATCCACGTGAATAGCAAGGTCATGTTACCGTGATTGGTAAAGTGGGGCCCTTCGAAGAGGGCGATGACGAGTGGGAACACTACGTCGAGAGGCTTGCCTTCTACTTCACAGCGAACAAGATAGATGACAAGAAGCAAAAACCAGCAGTGTTACTGATTGCGTGTGGGGCCAAGACCTACAAATTAATTCGGAGGTTGCTAGCGCCCGCAAAGCCGGATGCAGTGGACTATCAAAATATAGTCGACAAAGTTAAAGACCACCTGAACCCGAAACCATCGTGCATTTTGCTGCGGTTCCGTATCAACAGTCGAAACCAAAGAGATGGAGAGTCGATACAAGCGTTTGTGGCAGAATTGAGGCTGTTGTCAGAGGACTGTGAGTTTGGAGAAACACTGCCAGAGATGCTCAGAGACAGGTTAGTGTGTGGGGTCAGTTATTCTCGTATTCAGACACGGTTGTTGCAAAAGGGGAGTTTGTCGTTCGACGAGGCGTTGAAGATAGCGCGCGTTATGGAAGCAGCTGAACGGAACTCCGAGGAAATCCGGGGACCTACAACCACGTTAGAAGCCGCAGTTCACTGAACGCAAGGTGGAGAGGTGGGACACGCCAAACCAAAGTGTTTTCGTTGCCTAGGAGCGCACGTGGCAAGTACATGCAAGTTACAAAAGGCAGAGTGTTGAAAATGCAAGAAGCAAGGCCATGTAGCATGCAAGAGTCAGGGACCAACGAGTAGCGCCAAAGTCCGGCCAACACATCAAGTAAGTGCAGGTGGGCTATCACATGCTGATGTGGCCGAGAGTAGAGACCTTGACTCTGACAGTGAACAGCTCTATTCAGTGCATGTAGTAGAGCAGAAGAAACAGGCAAAACCTCTGGCTGTAGTACTTAACATCAACTGCAAGTAGGTCAGAATGGAAATAGACACCGCGGCATCAGTATCGCTGATCAGCGAACAAACGTTCCAGAAGCTGTGGTATAGGAAGAATGCCCCTGGTCTACGCAGACCTCTAGTACAGCTTCGCACCTACTCGAGCGAGCAACTCAAAGTGATAGGTAAGATAGATGCTAGAGTACGATATGACACCCAGGTAGCAATATTTCCCCTAATCTTTGTACAGGGAAATGGCCCTATTTTGTTTGGACGAAATTGGATGACCACGTTACGTCTACGATGGGACGAGTTGTTTCATACAGAACAGGCTAATACGGTACAATCCAAAGAGAGGCAGGAAGCGTACTTGGAGGTAATTGCACGATACCCTGAGTTGTTCAAGGAGGAGTTGGGTTATTGAAGGGTACGTTGGCAACCATAGCCTTGAGGCTGGAAGCAACTTCAAAGTTTTATAAACATCGCCCAGTCCCTTACGCATACAAGGCAAAAGTTGAAGCAGAGTTGAAGAGACTACAAGAAGAGGGTACTATAGAACCGGTAACCTTTTCAGAGTGGGCGGCACCTATTGTCCCCGTGATGAAGAAAAATGGTACAGTGAGGATTTGCGGTGACTACCGCCTTACTGTGAAACAAGCGGCGCAACGTGACAGCTATCCTTTACCACGGATCGACGACATCTTTGCCAGCCTGGCTGAAGAGCAGACTTTTACTAAACTTGACCTTAGTCAGGCATATCAGCAAGTTGCTCTAGAAGAACAATCGAAGGATTATGTCGTGATCAACACTCAGTTGGGGTTATTCAAATATAACCGGCTTCCGTTTGGCGTTTCCGCTGCACCGTCCATCTTACAGCGTATTATGGATAGCTTATTACAAGACATTTCGGGGACGGTAGTGTACTTGGTCGACATCCTAATCACAGGCAGGTCTAGGAGGGAGCACTTGCAGAACTTAGACAAAACCTTAGAGAGGCTTTCCAAGGCAGGGCTTCGGCTAAGATTAGAAAAGTGTGCTTTCATGCAGAAGGAAGCGAACTACCTAGGTCATCGGATTGACGCCACTGGTCTTTACCCCGACGGTAAAAAGGTGCAAGCCATCAAGGCAGAGACAGAGCCGAGGAACGTGACGGAGCTTAGATCATATCTGGGTCTCCTCAACTATTATGGACGGTTTATACCGGACTTAGCAACAAAGCTCGAGCCACTGTACAAGTTACTGCGGCAAGGTGCTTCTTGGGAATGAAAAGAGGAACAACAGGCAGCGTTCAAGAAGACAAAAGGTGATTTACAATCGGACAAGGTGCTAGTTCATTTAAACAGGAATTGGAGTTAACATTTTCTTGCGACGCATCCATATACGGGGTGGGTGCAGTGTTGTCCCACCGATTCCAGACGGGTCGGATCGACCGATCGCTTTCGCTTCCAGAAGTGTGGCACAAGCGGAAAAGGGGTACGCACAAATTGACAAGGAGGCGTTGGCAATTCATTTTGGAGTTCGGAAGTTTCATCAATACTTGTGTGGACGTGAGTTTACGATCTATACGAATCACAAACCGTTGATCACGTTGTTGGGAGAAGCTAGAGGGGTGCCGGTCATGGCGTCAGGGCGGATGCAACGTTGTGCCTTGATGCTAGCAGGATAACTCGTTTATCGCAAGGGAGTAGCAAATGCAAACGCAGACGGCTTGAGCTGCCTACCCACGGCAACACTTCCAACGGCTACGTATGACACTTATGAAGCGGTATTATCAGTACATATATTGGAATTTATCGCAGATCAGCCAGTGACAACATTACAGATTCGCCGGTGGACGGAAAAAGAATCTAATCTATCAAGGGTGTTGAACTACGTTCTCAGTGGCTGGCTTAAGGAATTGGATGAGCCAGCTTTGTTACAATAATGGTATCGACGTTATTAGCTGACCGTGTTGGACGGCTGCGTGCTGTGGGGAGCACGATTGGTGATGCCACCTCAATCGAGGAAGTGGGTATTGGAAGAGGTACACAAAACACATCCAGGTAGTTCTTGAATAAAGGGCCAGGCCAGAAGCTACGTTTGGTGGCCCAAGTTAAACCAGACGTTGGAGCAGGTTGCTCAGTCGTGCGACGGGTGTCAGGCTCACAGAATTGCACCACCAGAAGCAACATTACATCCGTGGATAAACCCAAGGCGCCCATGGGCTCTACTACATCTTGATTTTGCCTGTCCTTTCATGGAAAATGGTTTCTCATCCTCGTAGATGCCTTCTCTAAATGGCTAGAAGTTTACCCAATGCATGCCGCAACAGCAAGGGCGACCGTTAAAATCCTACAAAGCATGTTCGCAACACATGGAATTCCACATGTGATGATCACCGATAATGGGTCTGTCTTTACCAGAGCGGAATTTGGTGACTTTATAAAAGGCAATGGAATCAAACATGTGACATCTGCCCCTTACCACCCGGCTACTAATAGGCTAGCGGAGAGAGCAGTCCGGACATTTAAGGAAGCCATGAAAAAGATGGAGACGGAGTGTGGCTCTCTAGAGAGTAAGGTAGATCGGTTCGAGTTTCGCTATCGCCTGACGCCGCATGCCACAACAGGGAAACCACCCGCCGTTTTGTTGATGGAGAGGAGACCTCGCAGTCGGTTAGACCTCATGCATCCCGACTTAGCCCTAAAGATTCTACTTAAACAACAACGACAGAAGCAAGACAATGACAAGACTTGCAGGGAGAGGACCTTCGAAGTAGGACAACATGTCTTTGTGAGGAATTTCAGTAAGGGATGTAAGTGGCTTCCAGGGACAATACTGGAGCGGACTGGACCAGCCTCTTTGTGCTGTGGGTTGACGGACGGAACGGTAGTCTGGCAACAGCAGGACCAGATGCGCAACACAATAACAACAGGCAAAGTTGGAGAAGTAGCATTAGCACCTGGCACAGATGATTCGGTGTTAGACGATTTAGAGGATGGTACCGTGACGGGAAGGGCCAGCATGAGTAACGTACAGAATCCTGCAGATGCTTCTGTTGAGCGAACAGCGCAGCCTGAAGAAAAACATCCGCGTAGCGAGGAACAACCTACATCGCCAGAGATGATAGCACCAACAATTGAACCGGTTATACGAAGACATCACGTACATCCAAGCCACCAGACCGAACGGACTTGCAGCGGTAATAACATTTTAACTTCAGTAGAATAAGACGTTTTAATCTTAGAAGGGAAGGAATGTAGTATAGTGTATATATGGGACTGGGATAGTGGCGCGTGCGCGGTGTGGTCTGTTGAAGATTTAGGCGGGTTCTGTATAAGCGCTGTGTATTAGTAATAAAACCATCCAAGTTACTACAACTTTTAGTGTAGAAAATTGACCTATTTGTCTCACAGACACAAAATCGTAATATGATTTGATCGATTTAGTCGAATGCAGCTCCTCCACATTACCAAATTGAGTTTGCTTTCATCATGAGCAGTATTTTGATCAACTGCATTGGAATATCATCCTTTTAAAACGGTAGATAATTCGATCGTAAGTCCCTGTTGTTTAGAGCTGTTAGAACCGCCAACGGGAAGCTTCACACTTATGCAACGAATTAGAGATCAAAGTAGGAAAATTGCCTTGAAAGCTCCCAATCATCGAAGGTAAGATGATGCAGTAGCGTAGACAATTGTCCCAAACGTTTGAAACTATTACTAGATGGGTCTATCGCAGGTCGAGTTTGATCGGTCGGTTTATGTCGGATACCTAGTCTTGCATGACGGGAGGAAGATTCCTATTATGAGTAATGCTGCCAGTTCGCTATGGCCGAGGGATCATCGCAAAATGCCCGTGGTTAGAGGGAAGATTGGTACCAAGTCTGTGGACGTGCTTCGGGATACCGGATGTAGTGGTGTCATAGTGAAACAGCAACATGTTACGGATGATCGGTACAGTGGTCGGGTTGGACTGATGCAGACGGTTGACAACAGCGTCATACGTGTGCCTATCGCGAACGTACAGATTGACTCAACGTATTTGTCGGGACAAGTTCAAGCTCTCTGTCCTCAAGACGCAGTATACGATGTCAAGGTGGGAAACGTCCCCGGAGCGAGACCGGCCGATGACCCCAATTTGCAGTGGGTGGCGGCACAAGCGGCGGTCACTAGAGCGGCAAGAAGAAGAGAGGTAGAAGGAGCGCCAGCTAATTGTCAACCGTCGGAGAAGCAATGGATCTTACTTAACAAGGAGGAAATCATAAAGATGCAAGCAGAGGACGATTCTCTACGAGGGCCAAAGGACATAATCGGCGAAGTAAAGATGAGGAATCGACGAGAGGTTACATTCGAGAACAACGGGATACTGTACGGAATCTTCAAACATTCAAGTGTCAATAGAGGAGCCTGTCCGGCAAGTCGTAGTCCCTAAACCTTTGCGCGAACAAGTAATGCACTTAGCGCACAATTCTGTCATGGGAGAACATATACGAAAGACCACGTACCGAGTTCTTACCAACTTCTACTGGCCAGTCGTGCTAGAGGACGTGACGAGATACTGCAGGTCGTGCGACGTATGCCAGCGAACTGTTCGGAAGGGGACAGTATCCCGAGCTCCTCTGCAGCGGATGCCATTGATCGACTCGCCGTTCAAGAGAGTGGCCGTGGACATCGTTGGTCCTATCCATCCAGCGAGCGACGAAGAACACCGATACATTTTGACGGTAGTGGACTTCGCGACACGTTATCCGGAAGCAAAAGCCTTAAAGCACATTAGTACAGAAGCAACGGCAGAGGCTCTTGTTACTCTGTATAGTCGTCTTGGAATCGCCGAGGAAATTCTTATCGACATGGGAAGCCAGTTTGTCTCCGAGTATGCAAGAGGTGTCGCGTCTTCTTAGCATTCGACAGATGACAACCACACCGTATCACCCGATGTGTGACGGGTTGGTTGAGAACTTTAACGGTACATTAGAGCGGACGCTAAAGAGACTATGTTCGGAGCAGCCCACGCAACGGCACCGGTACATGGACGGCTTGCTGTTTGCCTATAGAGAAGTTTCGCAAGAATATACGGGCTTGCCCCCTTTGAGTTACTGTAGGGATGAGTGGTAAGAGGTCCAATGCACATACTACGCCGTCTTTGGACCAAGGAGGAAGATGAACCCAGTATGCAGACGTCATACCAGTACGTGTTTGAGTTAAGAGAGAGACTGGAAAAACGCTAAATCTTGCCCGATAGGAGCTAGAGAAGTCGCAAACACGGCAGAAATGATACTTCGACCGCAAATGCAAACGACGTAAACTCGAGGAAGGCGATCAGGTACTGCTACTGCGGCCTACGGATAGAAACAAGATTGTCATGCACTGGAAGAAGCCCCATGTAATTGAAAGAAGAGTGGGACCAGTGACTATGTCGTCAACGTCAAGGGCAAATGAAGGTCTTTCATGTCAACTTGCTGAAGCGATACCACTCCCGAATCAATGAAGCAGACCAGAAACGTGATACCTCGGAGGAAGGAGGGGCGGTGCTGGAATTGGTGAGCTCAGCCATAATAGCAGCTGACGGTGAAGGAAGCCCAGACGATGCGGTAGATGGCGACGAACGCCTTGACGTGAGCCCGTGTTGGAAACGAGAGACTATCAATGACGTAAAATTGGGCAAGGACCTAAACGTCGAACAACGCGCACAAGCGCAACATCTGATTGAGGAATTTAGTCCTATATTCACCGATGTGCCCGGCGAGACGGACTTGATGAAGCACCGCGTGAAATTGACTTCGGACGAACCAATTCGGTCACGACCCTATCCAGTCCCGTACAGCATGAGGGAAACTTTCTGAAAGGAGCTAAGCGACATGCTCAAAATAAATATCATCCAAGAGTCAAGATCCCCGTATTCGTCTCCAATAGTCATCGTGAAGAAACGGGGCGACACGAATGGGTTGTGCGTCGATTTCAGATAACTCAACAAGATAACAGAAGTTGATCCAGAACCAACAAATGCAGTTGCGGAGACAATCCAGAACCTTAGCACCGACAAGTGGTTTTCAAAGATCGACCTGACCAAAGGATACTGGTAATTGCCCTGGCCGAGGAAGATGTTCACAAGACTGCATTCTCTTCGCCCGATGGATCATGCAAATTTTTAAGAATGCCATTTGAGATGGTAAACTCAGGTGCAACCCCGACGAGAGAAAAGAGGATACTGCTTGAAGGCATGGAGAACGTCGAGCACGTCGTCTACGACATCCTAATCCATCATGTTACCTGGGAAGAGCACTTGGAGACGCTCCAAGAACTACTTCGAAGGATGTCTGCTGCTAATCTGACGGCTCGTCCTTCCAAGACCGTGATCGGCGCCCACGTAATCGACTTTGCGGGCTACAGAGTCAGTCACGGTGTTAACAGTCCGCTAGAAGAGAAACTTCGAAAGATTGGAGATGCCCAAAGACCTAGAATCAAAAGAGAGATCCGCTCGTTTATTGGGCTCACGGGTTTCTACCGGGATTACGTTGCAAATTATCTGGCGATAGCGGCCCCACCGACAGATCTGACAAGAAAGGGGAAACCAAACAAGATGTAGTGGCGCAACGGCCAGGAAAGGTCATAGAAAACACTGACAAGTGCTATCACGTCGCGACCGATACTGCACTTGCCGGACCACACTACACAGTTTGTTTTGAGAACTGTTGCGTCCGAAGTTGGGATCGGCGCCATTCTCTTGCAGCTATTCGGCGATCTATTGTTTCCCGTGACCTATATAAGCAAAAAGTTGTCCGACCGAGAGAGGAGGTTTTCGACTATAGAGAGGGAATGCCTGGCACTGGTTTGGAGCGTAAGGAAGTTGAGAATGTTTCTGTATGGCCGGGATTTTGTGTTGCAAACGAATCATCGACCTCTTTCATTCCTTAATCAAACCAAGTATGAGAACAATCCGGTCATGCGGTGGGCTTTGTTCGTACAAGGGTACAATCTTCGGATCGACGCGATCAATAGCAAGGAGAACGGAGCCGACTATCTCAGCAGGGTGACCTGACGGTGGTCAAGAACGGAGAACATAGGAATACGCAGTGCTTCTCCTAAAGGTGGACGTATATAGCGTTCTTGCCTACACATTTGTGAGGGAGGGTATGTATATAGTTGATTACTGATTAATTATGTTGCGTTGCAATAATTGGTCAATCTGAGTTGTGTTGCCATATGTAGCCATACCTAATTCGTATTTTTCGGTATTTGACTGAACCGGCGTTTGGTTTGAGTAAACTAGTCCTGTGGGTTGGATAGTAGTCAGTCGGTGAAGCGGAGAGTTAGCGAGCGGATAATAGAAAATTCGTCGTGTTTTTGTACACTCATTCCGGTGTCGACCGCTCGCGTCTTCTCGCTGTACCTACACTGTCGCAACTCGTCGTCCAGCTCGTGACAGTGGGTCATCTCTATACAGTCTCAACGGCGTCATATATTATCGGGTGGCCCTGCATTCCCAAACCTCAGTAGGTGCGGTTTTTGAACACTTAGCAGAATTTTGTAAATCGAATACTTTTAGCGGTTAGCTCAATATTTGAGGCTCAACAAAGCCACCGACAGTCTGTTCTGAGTGGAGTGTTTTGTTCACACTGTGCAAATAAATACGCCAGACACAAATAGCGTAACTATACACCGTCACGTGGTAACATGCAGGCTCAGGAGTTGCACAATAGCCTCGACGAATCAATCCAGGGGCTACAGCCGTTTAACTGGAAGTCTCACTGAGATGTCCAACCTTGACAGGTAGGAGACAAGATACAAGACGGAGCTTTGCGCCAGACGGAAAAGGTCAGTAGAAGCCGTAGTTAAGCTAGCACGTTCCGCGTCCCTACATTCCAAGCCTGGAAAGCCTCCAGTCTTCCTATGTGGTTTGGTGGAGCTCTGACCACAGTTTGTCGAGAGCAGTCAAATGGACGCTGCACGAAGCTGGTGACTCCTACGGGAGAAGATGCCACTACGAATTGCTAACCTCATGTCGACGCCGCAAATCACTCTCAAGAATACATACGTAGGCACGTTCTACTCAGTACAGGCTACGCGGTCATCCTCCGCAATACCTATAAGCTCTTGTGAAATTGAAAACTGTACTTAACATACACCGACACGACGCTGGCAAATGACCTGTTCTGTTCGCATCAGACCATTTTCCTAAAGAGCATCGCAGGCAGATCGAGTTGCTATTGTAAAAGTATGACGACGTGTTTTCCAGAAATTCAGAAGACATCCGGCGGACATCGCAAGCATATTACAAAATATCAACTGCTGGGGTTTCCGTCCGTCAGCAGCAAGAAATCTCCCAGTCACAGCTGGAAAGAGACAACTTGTCCACTTCCATCGCTTGAAGCCGTGTTCGCAACGTCTTTCTGACGACATGCATAAACACATCGCGGATCCTTCTAGACGTGTGAAACATAGGCCTAGCGACCCCGCAACCATACGTGAACAAGTTGAAATTACAGCTGATGTATCGAATGCCCGTCACGAGTGAAGTGAAAAGCTGAACGTACTAAACTGGAGCCTTACGGGCAAGAGGTTGAAAAACAGAACGGCACTTGTTCTTGGCCTCCATCTAGCCATGTCATGCTGGATCAAGGTAGCTGCTCGTCCCGAACAAGGCATTAGGGCAAAAGCGATGTAGAGAAGGAATAATATAATAATTGCCAATAATTTATTTTTATCACACCACATCTGGTGTAGTTCCCTCGTAGGGGCAACATAAAAGACACGCACATGTAGACAAATGATGTGTGACAACGAATGCGGACACAAATGCACGGACACATGACATTGCCACATCTGAACAGGAACGGCAAGCGATCCGCCGTGCGCGGGAAAGACAGCGATGGATACAGTTTTGTGGCCGGGACAGGAACAACCCCTACAACTCTCAGAAGAGCAACAAAACCGACGACCACCAGTTTGGGCAAGGAACTAAGACTCTTATAGCTGAAATCAATTTAGCCCGAGTCGGACATATTTTTAAGGAGGAGGAATGTAACGAATACTATTGTGACGAATTCGTAGTCGGGTGTCAGAACTTAAAAATTACACGTGTTTGTCTTATACCGTGTCTACCGTTACATCGGTATAACCAAGCGCTTTCAGAGTCTTTACAAACCGACCCAGAACTGACTTGGGAGAGAGTCAAACGCAAGTGAGGGGAAAAGAAGCGGTTAAAGAACGCCACTGTGAGTTGTAACAAGGAGAATGAAGTGCAAAAGACTCTATTGTAAGTGAAAGAATTGGAGACAGCACAACAGGCGATGCAGCAGGCGGCAAATGCTGCACAGTAGAAGACAAAGACGGCTTTACAAGTACAGACAGTCGCACGTCGCTATGACGTTTTCGAAGCGACCAGGTTCTTCTCACATTAGAGCAATTCAGGTAAAAGTTCCTCCTCTTCCGTGACTCACGTGAGTTTAGCTCGGCAACTGCGCGGAAGAGCCTGGCTTGCGAGGATAATAATTCCACAGTTTATTTTCGCCAAGTTTCAAAAGTTTGCACATCAATGGGAGTTCGAGCATCGCACATCCAGTCCCGCATACCTCAATACAATGGCAAGTCAAAAAATGCTGTAAAGACGGTCAAACGCCTGATCAAATAAGCCAAGAAAGCGGGATCTGATCCCTGGTTAGCCATTTTAGATTTCCAGAATACTCCCACAGATTCCTGCGGAGCAGTCCAGCACAACGATTACTTAGTCGACAGACCAAGAGCCTTTTGCCTACCTCGCCGGGCTTGTTGAAGCAATCACTCGTGTCTGAGGTGTCTAGTCGTGTAGCGGCGGTTTAAGCACGTCAAGCAGCCCAATACACTACGAACGATCGGCTAAAACCATGTTCACACTAGAGTTTTCAGAACCGTGACAAGTACACGTATAGTAGAAAGTGATCTAGATGGCCAAAGCCAGCATCAAAACGAGACCTTTATCAAATAGCTTGAGTAGAGCATAGTTATGACAATCTTGAAAAACATTTATCTGGTCCAGCTTGGTTCTAAAGTTGCTAGTGTGAATGCGGTATAAGGCTCTTCTCGTTCTTAAACCAGGTGACATTGTGCGTATCCAACCGAAACGAGGTCACGAAGTGTGGCGCAAAGCAGTAGTCACGGCGCAGCTTCCCAACAGGTCATATAAAGTGCGCACTCAGAGTGGGACAATAATACGTCGGAATCGGCCTCACTTACAAAAGTCTACCGAAGTTCCGAGTCACCGAAGGTGAGACCTCTGGACGACGACTACGAAAACGCTGGGTATCCCACCCGCTAGTTTTCATACCCTCACCGGGGAGGCGCGTGATCGTGCCACCGACTGCGACAACGCTCTCAAGACGAATCCCGGATGTTGTGTCACGACTTCCCACTCCGCAAGGCACAATGGGACAACCTAGCAACCGCACAACTGAGACACGCGGTGCTCCTATCCGCCCGGTACGACCAAGCTGATCCTCCGTCAACGACAACCAACCCGACCCGCACGAGGATCTCCAAGAAGAGGTCGAAAGTTAAGCTGTCGTCGTCTTCCGTACTTCTCCCGCGACGACGCGATTTCTCCGGCTCCGTTCGCGAGCGAATATCTCTGGAACGGCGTATCGGATCTCCACTGAATCTAAACTGCCCGTTCCTAACCTAAGACAGTACCCGCAGAGCTTGCTGATTATTGCGGGCGACGTCGAAAGTCGCTGCATATTTTGCGTATATCCGGGTCTTGAAAGAAACGCCTACCGTTCGTTTGGCCGTGTAGGCGAATCGAATTCCTGCTACGTTCAATACACGTGTTTCCCGCAACGCCAACAACGTCTTCGAAGTCACCAACGCCCAACGGGACGGTCGAAATGGCGAGATTTAGAGTCAAGTCGTGACTCAGTATATCTACGGGAAACGGATTATTCTGGTGAGTACGTAACTGCACGTGCCTTCTAAGTTCGGGCTGCTCGGGCATATATTTACCTTACTTGAATCGCGTCGAATAAGTGCCAGGCTTGATGCACCTGTTCCCCGCAACGGCAGCTAGCAACGTCTTCGAAGTACGCGAATATTAGCTAACAATCAATAATTCAATAAACGGGATTTTTCACTCGGTTATAGATACACTTCACAATAAATTAAAACGAGATACTCAATAAATAAATTTGCTTATATTAGGATACTCGATCTTTGCTAATTTCTCAGAACAGGAACGGAATATAAGTCTGAACGAAATTCTTAATGAGAATTCTGTCTGGCAGCTAATTAATTCTTGAGAACAGAGTAAAAATGTATGTGAACGAGATCTATATATACTTCAATAATGAAAAATTGTCAGAACGAGATACTAATGCAACAACATAAATTTCCTTACAACGTCGTAAATTAATT
The DNA here is from genome assembly GCF_963422355.1 of Corticium candelabrum. Classification (NCBI taxonomy): domain Eukaryota; kingdom Metazoa; phylum Porifera; class Homoscleromorpha; order Homosclerophorida; family Plakinidae; genus Corticium; species Corticium candelabrum. The sequence continues at coordinate 2,595,585 of NC_085092.1, read as the reverse complement.
AACATAAGTTAATGAAAATTCTGTCTGAGTGGCTGTCAATTCTGCGAATGAGATTTACCTCATGAACGATAAATACATTTACTAACAGCTAATAATCTAAACTGCCCGTGCGGAGAACGAAATAGTGGGCTAGTTGATTCATACCAAAGTGCGGTGTGTGCACGGCTGCATGGGACATCCACTAGAGCACTGAAAGAACCGACCCGTTAGATACGCCGGGTACCCCAGAAAATGAGAAAGCAGTAACACCAATAGCGGAAACAGTGGCGAATCCAGATGGGAATGCACCCATTTGGCAATCCTTTTTCTTTCGCTGTAGTTTGCTGTACTTGTGTAGTGTGTAACGCACGCTACAAAGGTATGCAATTTCCGGAAGTACACCGAGACTGTTCTGTTTCTTAGTTTAATTAACCCGCTTGAAGATAGGTAATCTTTCCATAAATATGATTCATTAAAAGACATTGGTAGTGCCGCACAGTGTATAGGTACTATCTATATACAATCTATGTATTCACTTGTTTCCTGACTACAGCATTTCGGGCAAAACTTTTCCATCATGCAGATCAGTTGCAGTTGTTCTGCAGTCTTTTATTCAGCGCATTGGGTCAGGAACATCATTAATATTACCTTATGACGTCGTAGATAGTCATTTCTGCTCTCCTCCTTTGCTAGATCCTGGATCCGCCACTGGAACACGAGGAGATTCTGAGAAGCGATTCGCGCTCTAGGCGTATTTTTGCGGGGCATGTCTTCACGTAACTCCACTCTAACCCTACTGAGAGCCGGGATTATCTTAACCCTCGCCTATCTACATAAACTGAGCTTCTGTTCACACGACTGGAGTAATTGGAGTCTAGCGCTAACATGCGGCCTTGTCTAGTCACGCTCGTTGTCGACACCTTTCAACTATACCCTAGTAGTTGCACTAAGCCGTAGCTAACAGAAGAATAAGTGCCGTAGCGACACTAACTCTGCTGAGAGAAAATGGCGAACTGTGGAAGCCGCCATTTCAAAGTGCCTCTACGTCCCATACATAACTTTAGCTCCCGTATAAGTTGCTGCAAAGTGGCATCCAGCCGCCTTCTGCTATCCGAGTGCTCTTGTCTAAATATCAATCGGTTTTCATGATTTTTAATTATTATAACAAATCCTGCATAACAAAATTTTACAAAAGTGTACAGGTACATGTACAAACTGTAATGCACTGGGTATCCGGGACTTTGTGTTAAATCCGGGATATTAAAGACAGTGGCAAGACAGCAGAGCGACCTACTGACTGCGTATGGTTTATGACCCTAACAGGTGGGTACCAAGAACAAAAGAGGACTTATTTAGGTTTGAGATGATATTTCTTCAGTGGGGATTCAGTGGGATTCCGAGGGATTTGAGTAGTTTCTTCTTTTTCTGACCCTTCATCTATGCTACACTGCAGTTGGATTTGAAGTATTTCCACATTTTTCTCTAAAAAAATGTTACTTCCATATGGACAATAACTAGTCAATAAAACTTCCAAATTTCCTAACTACAATACTGTAGTGATAATGTACTTACAACAACAGTAATAGCTCTAGGATTTTGAAAGAGGTTTCCTGTATTCAAGGAGTTCGGCGTGTCAAGCTCGCTAAACAGGTAAGTACTGCTACTTGAGAAATCGTATATCTACTGTTCTATTACTAGTAAGTACCATATTTACTGTCTCAAAATACCAGACCTGAGCAATGACACCGGATACGATTTAATGGCATACTTAATTAAAGTGTAGAAGTCAAGATATGAAGCACAAGGACATAAAAATTTGAAGTGAACGAATGCAAACCCACTAAGTGTACCAGTTGCAAGGTATAGATGGAGATGTGCTCTTCTGCTCGATGTTTATTTCTTTTATTTGCTTGTACAGAGAACCTTACTTACTCTTGTGTGTTTAAATTTTGCAAAGCCATTTTAGGGATAAACAAATGACATCGTACAGGGTGATGGCAATGATAGAACAGCTTGTATGTGTTCTGACGACATCCATTGTGAGGTTTGTGATCTTCGCTTTGTCTCACCTAGTGTAGTTGCTTTGCAACCCTTTAGTTTGAAACTGCAACTCAGTCCAGAAAAATCATTTGAATCATCAAAATTATTCAAACAAGACAACCGTCTGAATCCATCCACAATTGTCTGGATTGTGATATATCTTCAGAATGTTTACACAAACTAAAATCAAATTGACTACTCAAAGAAATTGATTGCTCAAACTATTTTCTTTTTAACAGCTCACCACTTTGGTCAAAGATCTATTCAACACTGTGTGCTGGTATAGTTTAGTGTGCAGGGCTATCCAGACTCAGCCTACACCATGATCGCTAACATCAAAAATATGGCATCACAGTCTCATGTGGAGAGAAGTCTACTACTGGCAGCACTGCAGCTTTATTGTCAAGTATTGCCAATGCATGTACCAGGTATTCTCCACAATCTATAAGCCTTTGACTCGTCTTTGACATTCTAATTGTTGTGCTTGCTGGCAATCAAAACTATATCAGCACCTGCCAATGGCAACTTGTTAAATTGTTCTAATGTTTTAAAATTTCATAAAGTTTCTAGTTGTTACATGCATGGTACAATGTCTTCTAAACTATGTTTGACAAAAGGTTTGATTAATTTAGTTTCATTAAATCAAATCTTTCAATGTCTGAAATGTTAGCTTAAGTCATGAAGAAGAATGGACCCAGTCTCTCAATCAGTCAATTTTTGGTTTACGGGGTGTTCATTATTTGTCCACTAAAGTTCTAATTCAAATAGCTGGCAATGACATCTTTGACTTTACAGATGCAGAAAGTAAGTATACACATCACTTGTCAACGTTACTAGACTACATGAATTCCATAGCCAATTCTGGCCATTATCACTTGTTGCTGTTGTTGTTGTTGTTGTTGTTTCATTTGTTTTGTCATTGTTGTTACTGTTCTCTGCAAGCAGACATCCTAAAGTATAACTAATATAATGTAAAAGTCAAATGTTATACCAGGATGTTGTTTAATTGAACAGTTTGTAATCTAAGGAGACCTCTAGATGTTACTGTTCTAGTTTCGAGTAAGTTCTGAAGAGTTTTAAAGAGACAGCACAAATCTTATCGAAATTGAAAAGTTTCATAGATGACAAAGATCTGCAGTATATTAGAAGACCATCAGATAGTAGTTCCTTCACTAGTTTAAGTTAATTAGATGTTACAATGCTATCTTAATGTCAGGAATATAGATTGATGTGTTAAGGCGATGTCAATGATATCAATAACAGTTTATAGCAATCTTTCCTCAATCTCTAAGTAATTTGTTTCCTGTTGTACATCATAATTTTCCAACAATGTTTGCTCTGTGTTCCTATTTATCAAAAAGTCGTTTAGGACTGATCATGAGTCTAAGTCGGGTGCCTCTGTTCTGTCTTTGTACACGTAAGAGTAACAGGAGATTATTCAGCTTTCTTGCATTGTTGTACTGAGATAGCTTTTTAGGCATCTGAGGGCACTGAAAGATCTTTCAGATGTTGCGATGGTGGCAGGCATGACCAAGACATGCTGTATAAGACGTTTGATTGTGACAGGAGACAGCGTGAGAAAGTATTCCAGATATTCCTGTGTGTAACATACCAAAAACGAATATCACTGTGTCGAAAATGGAGAGCTTTGCGCTTCTTTTCTTTATGGATACTCAGAATTCTTCTGAAAGTGTTTCCAGATATTTGAAGTTGTAACTAACTCCAACTTCCCTTGATCAAAGTTATCTTTACAAATTGCACATGGAATTTGCAGATCATCAGTTATGACCTGCTGCTGATTGTCTACCTTGAGCAAAAGGGTTTGCAGCGGAGAATGATAAATTACCCACATTTAGTCTTCTAGGTAATTTCTCTTTCTGGGTAGCCGAGGCCTATTGACTTCGACAAACCAGGCTTTTCTACACAGTTTCTCTCACGTAAGGTCAAAGCCTTCATTCATCACTTTGCAGTGGTTTAATAGTATCAGCAGTCATCTGAGCAACCTGTTGATCTTCTTTTGCAGACAAAGATTTCAGTTGCAAAGTACGGCGCGGCTTGTCACCCTGCACTGTACCACACAAGAATTCAAATTTACTCATTTTGACTGAAGCTCCTTGGAGTCTAACTTTGTGTTCCGTATATGGCCTCTGCTGATACATCTTGTAGCTATATTGACGAAGGAAACAACTCAACATGAGAGCCACCAAGAATATAGCAAACACGGCATAGAATACCACCTCAGAGGCTGCCGATTTAGCTATAAACACGTACTTTACTGGCTTTAGAGAAGAAAGGGGAGGTGTGGTGTTTGGCAGGTTTGAGTAACTAGTGACATGTTGTTTGGTGAGATTAGTAGGTAACTTCTACTGCTACTTCTTCTGGTTACTTCGTGAGAATAAGCCACTTTGTAGCCTAGCATTACGACTGTGTATCTCTAAATCACCACAAACTTTATTAGATCCTCGTGTACTGCCTGGCAGACCACTGAATTCGAGTCATTGCATGAAATGCTAGTACAACATCTTACAGTTTTGCGGCTGATCACACGTTAAGCTTTCAGAAAAACTATTTAAACCCAGATCTTACTTGCGAAAAAGCAATCACAGCAGCAAGGCAAAACCAGTCAACCAAACAGCAGCAGAAATCATTAATAAGGAGTTCAATCCAGGAAGAACTAGTAATCGCTACATTACAGACCAAGAGGAAATCAACAGTTAGGCACGGCTCCAACCAACATCCAGCTTCAAGCAAGAAACAGCTGATTAGATAAACCTCTGAGACAAAGAGCCAGACTAACAAGCTATGCGGTCACTGTGGAAGGTTTCCATCTCACGAAACCGTCCAGCAAAAAAACCCCATTCTCTTCAAATACCACAAAATGAAACACTTGGAAAAGTCTGTAACACAAAATCTATTGGCATCATCACATCTGAAAGAGACGCACAAGACCGAATAAAACCATCTATTCTTTGGCTCCTTGCCCGCGCCTCCAGTATCAAACCATGAACAGTCAAGATACTTGTGGATGACAAGCCTGTTTTTTCGAAGTTGACACAGTCGATGTTACAGCCTTGCCAGGGAGCCTTGTTAGGCAATGGGGAGAAAGAATGGAGCCTTGTGCGAGGGTTCTAAAGGGACCTAGTAATATATGTCTTGAAGTTACAAGAGCATTTTTCTGCAGTCTGCAGTGCAGTGATACAACTATCATGGAGACAGCATATGCTATTAGACAACTGTCACAAACCCGTTTGGTAAGACCAGCCATCAAGAAATTCTACTTACTGAAATGTTTGGACGCCCTTTCAGTCACAGGTACCTACACAGTATCCCGAAGTTTCCAGAGGCCCTGGGAACAATTGGAGGAATTTATCACATACAGCTAATTAAATCCAACACCAAGTCATACACTTTCTACAACATGTCAAGTCACACTTCCTCTTTTGACAAAGTCAGAGTTAGAAAAGATGGAGCAATGATATATGAGCGTCATTGCCCTTGCTATCGCGTGGAGAGCACAAACGTTGTCCTACTTCTTTTGATTTGGCAAGATTCGCAACTGAAACAACCACAAGCCCTTAGTTCCTCTCTTAGGGTCGAAGAAGACTGGAGCATTACCTATTTGTATACAACGGTTCAGGCTGAGTTTGCTCGATGTTATAGTATTCTATTTCCTGGTTCCAAAATTTTGAAAATATATTGCACTGGCGTAGGAAGCGGGGGCATAAGGGGCTGAACCCTCTCGCTCAGTGTAGAAATTGAAATTTTCTGTGCCAGTGACTTTTGCAAATCTGTGTACGGTCTGGCAAGCAAAGTAGTTTGCTTACTCGTGATGACGGTACAGCCTCCCCTGCTCGTAAAAATCTTTCTACGCCACTATAATGTTCTATTAAAGGGGAGTCCAACAAAAATGAACTTAACTTGTATGAGTAGATCTTACCAAGACAAATCGATCGGTATAAGTTACTCCGTCATCGTCGCTTTTGTATATGAGAACGAGCGATGTTTCTGTGATGTGCAACGTCCACGCGCCTGCTCCGCGCTTCCTTGTCGATTAAGCTCCGCCCACTGCAAACGAATCAATGCGTTTACGGATGACTGCTACGGATACATCGGGAATGACGAATGTGAATGCGATGATATTATGAAGATCTGCCTTCCTGCCGTCAGTGGTTCCTCTCTAAAGTAAAATGGTGTCGGGGTTAGAGCTGTTTTTTTGCCAGACTATGAAGCAGAATTCCTCAATACCACGGCTTACCTAGAGAACGCGCTTGTGCTTGAGTATTTGTTTATCCTTGTTCTTTTAATATCCGAAGAGAAACGTTCAGCGCGCAGTCTGGCGTGTGCGACAGAGGACGTTCCTATTTTCACATCCGGTCTCCTCACTTTCTTTTGCCGCTGATTGGTAGAATGTTACAATCCCGGATGTCAAAATAGGATCATCTTCTGTTGCACAGGCCAGACGGCGAGCTGAACGTTTCTCTTCAGATATTAAAAGAACAAGGATAAACAAACACTCAAGCACAAGCGCGTTCTCTGGGTAAGCCGTAGTATTGAGGAATTCTACTTCAAAGTCTGGCGGGGAAACAGCTCTACCGACACCATTTTACTTTAGAGAGGAACCACTGACGGCAAGAAGGCAGATCATCATAATATCTTCGCATTTACCTTCGTCATTCTCGATTTACCCGTAGCAGTCATCCGTAAAAGCATTTATTCGTTTGCAGTGGGCGGAGCTTAATCGACAAGGAAGCGCGGAGCAGGCGCGTGGGCGTTGCACATCACAGAAACATCGCTCGTTCTCGTTTACAAAAGCGAAGATAACGGAGTAACTTATACCGATCGATTTGTCTTGGTAAGATCTACTCATACAAGTTAAGTTTATTTTTGTTGGACTTCCCTTTAAACACGTCTAGACAGCTAGGGACTCGTCCAAAACAATAGGTAGGATTTCGAGTGTAATGTGAAAGCGTCTCTAGGTATCAGCCGACTTCAGTCCCTATGAAATCGCAAAATTTTTGTAAAGGAAGATGATGTATGCAATCACATAAAGCATACAGTGTGTCAAGAGAGCTGACCGCAAACAGTTAAACTTAAATCCTCTTTATAATTTGTATTACGAAATCACGTGATAGAAAGTTCAGACGGAAACGAGAGTTCTCTAGACAGCACATGCACACCCTGAACGCGTTACCATTGTAGCGTAGCGGTGCAAGTGCACAGTGGGAGTATACAATAGAACCAGCGCATTACGAGTGGAGGACAAACTCTACAATTTGCAGAGCTCGTGGGACATGCCCAGTCATTTCCATTTTGCCTTTCTAAACAGAAATGACGCCGATCTACATTTTAAGATCTGCTGATTTCGTGATTTTGTGGTGACAGACAGACAGACAGACAGACAGGTACACAGACAACCACCTACCTTACTCCGCTTGTGCATGAACTCTGAGTAACCAGATATATTAGCATTGTATCAGACTCACTTCCTGTATCCTGTCCAGTTCCCGTGTGACGCTATACAGCGCCGGTGTAGCAACAGATTCGGTCAACCTTCTTGTTGCCGCGCCAACTAATTTAGACAAAAATGTTTTCACTCGCGCCGCACCTTCTCAGACACCGAAATTTGCAAATTTGGTAAAATTCTTGCAACTGTTCGACCAATTTACAAGAAAAATTGGTAGGCGTTAGCGTCACAAACCTATCTAAACGCTCCTCGATTCACGCTGTTTCAATTCCTAAGCGCTGTATTCATGTTTTTACAGATCACTTGACAACGCTTTGCGTGTTAGATTCCTTCTTGAGTGCGCACGCTAAGCGTGACAAATCTTTTGTTGTACAGTACCTGTAGAACAAAAGACCCACTGTCAGCTGTACAAATGACAGAAACGTGGAACAAAGCGCTTGCAAATAAACAGCGTAACAGAGAGGTTTTGCCCTCTATCGAAGATCGAACTCGCAATTCCAAGCGTCCTAATAGAGTGCGGTGTGAACAATTTAAGCGCGCTAACAAGGGAGAGAAACCGAATTCGCTGCTACAGGGGAGAGAAACGGGAACCGAACACGACAGGGAGAGTGAGATAGAGAGAGTACGGTACGAGGCTAATATGAAGACTTACCTGTTTCATCACATAACCAATCATGATCGCATTTTTGCTGAAGCAATCTTCAAGTGTTTGTAGCACATGAATGAAAACAAGACCACCATACCTATTGCAGAATGCGCAGATGCGCTTCATCGCTTTCCTGTCCAAGATATCGGTCGAGCCCTTTCGTTTTCCTTGTCCACTTCTGTCGTTTTTTCCAGTTAGTACGCACCACCCTCAGAAGTTCTAGAAAAATATTGCTTTTGTTAATTTCGTAACTACTAGAACACAAATTGAAAAAGTGTCGTTGGCGAGCTACTGTCATATTAAAAGACTTTGACTACCTTCTGGATACCTCGCAATATACATTTTGCTATTTTCCCACTACCCATACTACTATTCTTTACCGCTTCTGCTTGCGCTAGGGTGCATGAGTTACGGTGTTTAGCGGTCGGTTGTGGTATTTGGTGTAGGGTGTGTATGTGTGTCTGGAGGTGGCAAGAGGAGATTTAGATGTGTTGTAACGGGCATAGAATTAGTATCTATGTATCCCAAAGTGTAAACCATGCTACGTGCATGCCAGGATGGTTGTCCAAACATCGTAGTATTCGCGGAGGGCAAGACGCGCATAGAGTACGACTCTAGAGAGGGGTAGTAGAAGGAACGCAGAAAAAAGAGATAAGCACATAGATTCGAATTCTCTGCTACAATACACTATACATGTAGCGTGGTAGTCAAACATCGCTATTCGTCAAGAAAGAGAGACGCGCATTGAGTCGATTTTCCTACTCCTAGATACAGATCGAGATATATGGCCTTCGTTCTGTTGACCAACCATTAGATTGCCAAATGCTTCTACAGGACCTTTACCGAACAATTTAGCCAACGATATTTTCTTTCTGGATTTCGCACTGGTCGGGCGTCTTCAATCCCTTCAAGCGGACACTCAATTTGTATCCGAAATATTCGTGAAAGATCTGTAACTGCATGTGGGCCTTCCTTTCCAAGGACGACTTGCATGTTCAATACAAGATGCGGAGATTGTATACAAGCAGAAACTTCGACCAGCGAATGGTACGTGCAAACCATTTATATAGCAATCTGAACGTACTGTTAGTGCGGAATCGGTCAGAGCATTCGGACTACTCGGAGGACTTAAAAGACTAGGAAGACTCGGACGCACGAAGAATAAAATGCAAGTGTGCATGAATGGCCATCCACCTCTGGAACGTAGACAGTGATTCCAGATATACGTGTGTATAGGAAACCATTGGAGGCATTCTAGGCTAGAGAAGAACGAGAATATCCTGCAAAACTACAAACGTGCATGCACGCGAGAGAGAGCTGAATGACAAGTAGAAGCCAATCCCCTACTTGTTTCTGGTTGCCACGGTTGATGGGGCGAATGTGTCCTTCGAGACACTATGTTCCATCTACCTCCCACCATACGGCAAACCCTAAAATTATATGTCGGGTTAGGATTATACTTCATGGAGTGCATTTGAGACTACTCGCGTTGTCTGGACAAGAGAATTCTGAAATTTACGGAAATACCACCTCGCACTCCCCAGGAAGCAAATCCACAAAACCAAATATACGGAAATGATAAAGAAAACCGACAATAGTGCTGGTAGAAATTGTCTATCTATTCCATGTGACCAACTGCAACGTGCGGCGCGACAATTGGTACGAACAACTTTGTATGCCAACTAGAATGCGCCGGAGTGCAAGAAACGCTTGTAAACAATGTCGCCAACTATTGCCTGCCCCAACAAACGCCTGGAAGAAACCGTTGCCCATCCGGACACACAAATCGAAGTATCTATATACGCATGGGATGCTCTTCCAAAATGTCACATCAGTGTATAGCCAGAGGTGCCGCCGAGGCAACGCAAAAGATGTCGACCGGTGAACAACCCATATTCTGTGTGCACCGCATTGCCAACCAGTACAAGCAGATTGCAGATGCAATTCCCTGCAATTTGGTTCTCTAGAAAGCGACATGGTTCTATATGCTGTATATTGAGGAAACACCAGCACAGGAAAAATCTGTGGTGTCCCCAAGAAGTACAAATGCAGAATGTCAAAGTCTTGCAAAGAAATACGTACCCGTGTGGGTGTCTGCCTTTGGCTTTGTAGGCATACCGATCCATTCTATAGTACTCGACCAAGAGGGGGAGAACGTGCACAAGACTATGCATAAAATGATACCGAAAACTCGAAAGAACTGCATTCTTGGCTTACTCCAAATGTTCATTCGCCAAACTAGATGCAGGCGTGCTCGACCACTCGACGGAATCTAACCAATCGACGGAATCCAACCAATCGCGGACATAGACTTAGTCCGTCGGCGGTGGAATACAAGGGGCATGCTAGCAAATACTAATTAATTGTAACTTCCATTTTGACGTATGCAGACGGAAGCGTCTGGATGGAGTAGAACAAACTCGACCGTATACAGATCGAGAAAGGACGAAACAAGCTGCACTATATCTCAAAGAAATGGACTAAAGTCCGTTCAAAGAATGGAGAGCCCGTGGGAAAATTCCCGTATCTCGGTAAGCACGCCCCCTACACCGTTGCTACACATATCATTCGAAAGCACGTGACTAGGTGGAGTCAGATCTCTGGACAAATTAACTCTATAGATCCTGTGTTCGTAGATACAGCATATTTCCTGAAAGAGACTCCTCCCATGCATTACCGACAAAGAATACCGCCAGTAAATGACACCCACGACACTAATTGTACTAATCATTGTTATCATTCTCGTCGTCTCCTAGCAGGATCTCTTCACTGTCTGAAGAGTTCTCTGCACCTACTTCTATAACTAGACTTTCTACTGCTTGTTCTACCACACCGTCTGTAGTGGTTTTCCACTTTCTGGATAACGTGGTCGACACACTTCTTCCATTTGGCCGCCGTCACGTTTTCAACGCCTTCTCTGGCCAGTTGTTCGATGGCTCTCATTGTAAAATCCTTGTTGTGGTCTGCAGCGTATCCTTTGACTTGCGCCCATACCAGTTCTATAGGATTCAGTTCACAATGGCCCACCGGAAGTCTGAGGACATCATGACCTGCATCATTGGAGAGAACGTCAGTGAGGTGTTTCGTTTGTGGGTTGGTTGCCTTTAGTAGCATGAACAACTCAGATTTCAGGCGTTGCTTATCGTAGGTAATACTGTGCTTGTCCAGGTACGCCATTATATCCTTTTTCGCGCTGGTCTTGGTGGGCACTTTCTCAACAACACCATTGTGGTACTTGGCGTTGTCAAGGACAATGACCGACTTGGGCGGACAGTGAGGCAACAGCTGTTTTTGGTACCATTCCATAAAATGCTTGGTATTCATTTCATCGTGGTAATCCCCGCTTCCCTTCTTACCCCTGAAAATGAGAGCTGCGTTGGGAATCCAGCCGTGCTGACTGCCAGCGTGGAGAATGATGAGCCTACCACCTTTTCCTGATGGCACTCGGATACCTCCTCTGCCATCATAGTCTAGCCAGCAACGTTCATGGGTATGATGGGCGTTCAACCAGGTTTCATCCAGGTAGACTATCGTTCTATTGTCGGAACGAAAAGTTTGCATTTTTCTCAGGTAATCGTGTCTCGTTGCAATTATTCTATGCTGCTCATACAATGAAACCTTTTTGTTTCGTCGCTTGTAGCGAAACCCCATCCGCCTGACAGTGGCATACAACGTTGTCCTCCCAAATGGATACTCAACGTCTTCTTGCAAGGCCAACAGAAGTTTCTCCATGGTAGGCAGTTCGCCGCTGGTGTAGAATCTGTGTATTCTACGACGAATAACGCCTTCTAAGAAGTCATCCGTTTCTTGCTGTGCTGCTCATGACCCTGATTTTCTACCCAACTTTGCTGGACTGCTGACAAACCCTTGTGATCTCATTTCACTTCCAACTCGCTTCACAGACGCAGGTGACACTTGCATAGCTTCTGCAGTTCGCTTGATTACGTTGCCAAAGAGAATCGGCGCTCCTGTGGTCTTCTCACTTTCAAAGAACTCTTTCACGCTCGCTATCATACCTTTGTGTGAGCTTCTGAAAGCTGTTTGTGGTTGTCTCTTTCTCTTTTGTTGTTGAGTAGCAGGAAATTCACTACCAGATGAATGATCAGACAGCAGTTGTAGGTCAGCTGACCGTGATGATGTTGAACTTTCAGGAACGTCTGAAGCAGCCATATGGGCGACAAGGACGCGAATGACAGAAAATTGTTGAACTATAGCGTACAGGACAGACCCAGACGTACTAAAGTAGATAGTAGGCAGCGAGGGCTTGGTAGCAACCATTGCTCTAATCTCTCGTTAAACGATTGTTAGTATTACAATACAGGATGATAGCAATATTTTTGCGTCCGCCCTCATTGTCTTATCTATTAACCACATTTCCCACGGGCTCTCCATTCTTTGAACGGACTTTAGAAGAAGACCATTATGGCAGTAGAGGTAGAAAATAGAGAAATCGCTGCAAAGCGCGTCCCGTCCAAACATTTTGCGGCGAAAAGAGTTCGTGCAAACTAATAGAGCTCTGGTGCGACCAAAGCCAACCGTTCGTATCGCCAAAAGTGCAAGTCCTGGCATTTAACCCAATCTATTCCCATACGAACAGAGGCCATGGCGGTACATTCTTGTGGCCAATATTTCAACACCCGATAATTCACTCCACACCCCAAAAAGAAAATGGGATTGAAAAGAACCATACTGGTCACCTAAGTCGATATCCCAGACTACAAGCTGAAAGAATACAATCCCGATATATCGTGCGCACACGGAACTAAGAGATCCATGTATGTACCACTATCAATATCCTTCGTACACTACGAAGGTTCGACACACCCTTTGGTCCACATGGATATCGCAAAGCCATTCTAGAAAAATCGAAGCACCCAAGAACATATCGATGCAAATAAGGAAGCTCTAACTGCGGAGAAGCTGGAAGGTATACGAAACAAACACTCTGAAGCAAAGGCTAGAGGTAAATGTACAAAGTTCAATGGACATGGAGACATGCAACAGCTACAAAAACCGGCGAAAGAGATTGTAGCAAGACGGAATCTCTACTTCCTGAAAACATTGCATCAAAGCCTACTACAATTACACCGCCCACGGCAAAACGAAATGTATGTTCGAGATCGACAGTTGTGTGCAAAAAAGCAGATCGAAGCGAATCGGAGCTTGCTAAAGTGACACATTCTGCTGCAAACGCTTCGAATGCAATAAAACCTTGCACTTCGGGTATAGTACTCGAGTGAGCGCCTATAACACCAATGCAAGAACAATCGCACAAAGGTGGGCAGATGGAGTCTCCAAACAAAAGTCACAAAACCATGCAGATTGCTACCTTCTGCGAATACATCGACAACAGAAAAAAAGGACATATTTCAAATTGACGGTGTGTATACTTCGGAAACACTTGAAGACAGCAAATGGAGGCGAACCCGAAAGTACTATTGGCCAATCGAAATGCAGAAACAGCAAATGGATTTAGTCTCTACAAAATAATGAAGCGCTTCGTGTTGAACTTGGTAGGTCTCCAGGTTCCAAAACTCCGGTCGCCAAGTCGCCCTATGGCGACCACTTCTAGATTGTTGGCGACTAAACGAACGGTGTGGTCGCCAATTTGGCGACTAGAAATATTTGATAGTTTTTAGTCTTTTCGTGGCAGCGGCTCTTGGATGCTAATTACCTGCTCAGCAGATGCTTTGCGTTACAATTAAGATATGTTGCCACTTTCTACCATTCAGTGGCACCCTGCGACGTATGCCGTCTACTTAGCACTTTTGTACATATCGCGTAACAACGTATCACCTAGCTATTGCGAGTCGTTGCTATTCTCTGGTTGACCATCATTTTTATGGACTGTATTGATCTCATTAGTCTCTGCAATCAGCTCCAGCCAAACACAACTGCAGACCTGCAGGCGAATATAATTTTTCAAACAATCGCGGTCACTCTTATTTTTCATACGCTACACTCGCAAATCCAAGTCAACAGCTCTATCATCGATGAGACAGCATTGCGAAGCAGCTTCTCCCGAATGAAACACGAATCTGCTGCCAATCGTAGTTGAAGGTGACAGCAACTGCCTATTTAGATCCTTTTCTACGCTGTTCAAAGGAAACGAAGAATTTGACCATCTTGAATTGAGACAAATGAAAACTATTACGTAAATCTTTGCAAACGGTGGGCGTAGGAAGTGGCAAAACAAACAGCTTTTTTCGCAGCAAGCTGCCTTAGTGTCTTTCTACCAGAAGAACTACCAGGTACGTCTAGGAGCTCGTACGTCTTTTAGTGCTATTAAGAAAGTTTGTTCAGACGAAGGTTTATGCATGTCCAGTTAGATGTTGAATGATGCCACGCACTATTGAAGCGCTACAATAACAAAAGTTTATCACGTGCGTTCCAGAGATTAGCACAGCTAGCCATAGAAAACCGCGTGGGAGTGGGGTTTTTCCTTGAAAGTTACCGGATGTACTGTTCTCAGCAAATCAATAGTGGCACTGAGTCATATAGAGAATTAAGAAACGCTCTGCTCAACCAAAGAATGCTCATGTCTTATTGGATGGATTGCCAGTATGTGGATGTGATGACAAATCACATAATCACATTAATTAAAATTACAAAAAACCACACAACCGCATTTTATTTTTGTTGTAGCTATACAATTAGTTGAACGTTTCTACAAAATCTGAATACTCATACTATTACATAAAAGAATCCCAAGTACAATACTGTAGATTGATGTGTTTACTAGATGTTCATCCAACGTTACTGCAAATTCCTAGGTCTTAATTTAATGTCAAACATGATAACCTAGGAAAGAGTCTATATTAATGACTTGTTTACTTCAGGAATCTCTGACCTATAAACTAGTGAAATTTTGGTGACAAACCGTTCCTCTAGGTGGCCAAACTGGCGACAAGATTCAAACACACTTTGCGAACCCTGCTAGTAGTAAGACAATTCCAGAATGAAAGTTCAAACACATACCCCACAGAAGAGCAGTGCAGTACAGGATTGAACGACCTACCTGCTACATTCGTGGCAAGAACACGTACTTATTCTAAATCCGGGGACGCCTGTTTCAAACGACTCTAGAAAAGAACTTGAAGGGAGTCCTAGCCTACGACAACGACCAAAAGCACTAATTAGGACACTACAACTCGCGATCGGATCAGACGACGAGTCACTATCCGCGTGGAACTCGAAGCGGCGTTAAAGGAGTGTTGTCATCACGCGGACCTCGTATCTCAATAAATAAGACTGCTATCCTGCTATTTTCTTATAACTTTCGTAGCCGACGAAGCGGACCTCTAACTGGTGCGGAAGGTTTGTACCAACCTCCTATATAGACCCCTTCTGCGTACAGGCCTGAGAATGCGGCCCATATATTCGAAACCAACCGTTGCTTGTTATCTCCCACGCTTAGTACTCATTGCCATACTTTAGTCAGCACTTAAAGTTATTTCTGGTGAAACAAGCCAATTAATTCTTGATTCCGTTACCAGACACGCGAGGACACCTGATAGTGTTACCTAATCTTTGCAAAACGGAAGTTGGTGTAACAGAATCTAGTAAGGCACCAGAGCAGCTCATGGCGCAGAAGAAAAAAACTGTTGCCACAAATCTGACCAACCTGTAGCAAAAACCGTATTGCCTGGTCCGCATGCGCAAACGAGTAAAGTACTCGGTTCTGACGCTGTTGTAGTCGTGTTGGCGTTGCCCACACAAAATTTACCAAATCTGAAGATTTAGGCGTCAGCGCGAGTTGTAATCGCATTGGAAATGAAACAATAGGAGCTCTGTTTTACAAACTACTCAACTGCTGTTTACAAAGACTTTGGAGGGGAGAAAGACTATGGATTCGGACATGCGGTGGAGGTTAGCTAGGATAAGCGGCTGCGGTTCATAGTAGCAGACACAGCCTTGTCTTCTAATCTTCTAAATAAGCAATTGGTGAAACTTGTCAATCAGTAACTGTAACCTTTCAAACGGGGCCCCAGTTTTGGATCGACTATTCGTCGTCTGCTGCACGTCGTGTAAAGTTGTAAACGACAACGCACGGAGACATGATTTGTTCACGCACTTCTAGTTTTTTTGGCAATTTTTGCAGATATAGCCACGCCGACGTATCGAATTTTGACCACGTCGTAGTTTACATTCCTGTATCTGCTGCTGTCAGTCTACAGGGTAGCGCCGCAAGCATGTAATCTCTCGTTTTCGAGCTGCAAGTAGTCTGTCAATGGAGAAACTTGCGAGGTACGTGAGCAAGCGGAAACAGTGGACTCTTTGTACGTCTAGTTAGCTATTCGGGATATGAGGAAACGCCTAGTAGCATAGAATCTGGGGTCGTATTACTGATGCATGTTTTAACTTAAGGTTTGTAGAAGTGTAATCATGTTCTATTGTTTCGTTCATTCTGATGTCGTAAATTATTGGTGCGTTTTGTTGGTTCGTGAAGTCACATGTCAAGAGCCTAGCGCGCCGCTCGATACAGAATCTGACACTAACTAGGATAGCCACTATGGCGTAGACTCCGTTTTCGAGACCAAGAACATGTTTGGAATTGGTATTATTGGGCTGTAACACTTTCTTTGAGTACAGTACAGTAGCCACTTGGATCATACTGTGAGTAGAAGGCGAGTGCGCGCAGTATGTGGATGTGTACATCAAGGTTGTACAGATATATGTATATACAATTGCGATGATCAATACAATCAAATTTCTCAAACACCTCAAAACCGAGCAGCTTGACTACCTTGTAAATATTTTGTGCATAGACTGCTATTTAGATTATTACTTGTTGTGTTTATCGATTGATAAGAATTCGGTAAATTTTTTAGTAATATAAGTGTGGAAAAGGAAGAAGTCTGACTGACACTTGCACCGACTGTGCTAGATAGACTATGCTACGTTAGTATTACGTAATTATGTAAATACCTTACACACTGACAAGACGTAGCACACTTTGCAATTGATTGTGGTGTCGATTACATATTATTTAATTGCACACAAAAATAGAATTGCAATAGTATACGATTTGATTTGTGCATGCTGCATTATTTAAGCAATATAATTAAACATATATTGAGCAGTATTAAATTTGTAATAGATACTGTTTGACAAAGCAAATGATATCTACAAAGTGTTTCATTGTAAGACACTATTTGCATTCAATTCATTCAAAAGTCGATTTCTCAGTGTCACAAAAATACTCTAGTCTCACAAAAATATTTTAGTCTCACAAAAATTTCTTTGCCAAGCCAGCAGCTGTAGCAAACGTAACAACAGTGTACATGTGTAGGTGACAAATGTCAGACTAGCATTGACATCATTAACACTACCTCCTCAAACTACACTAATCACTAATTCTTTGGTCATCATGATTTACCAGTGCGTCTAATACCACTCCAAAATTTCTTAACAACTCTTCCTATCAATGCCTAACTTTTCGATCGGTCCAAGGCAGGAATTGGCAATTTATATAGTGCCTGTGATAATTAGTTGCAAAGTGTTAATTTTTGTGTCCTCCTCAGCAACAAAGATCAACCTAATTAAGTTTGGGAAACCAGTTACCAGTATAGACAGAGTATGTTCTATTACTTTAGCATCCGTCTGTATATAGTAACTATAAAACTTAAATTGCAACATCTTTTCTGATGTAGAAGGCAACCAAAGAAGCACAAGGAAGCTAAAACTGAAGAGAACAAAAGCTCAACCTACAAAGGTATAGCTTCTGCTACTATTTGCTTGTAAAGTGAATCTGCCTCTTCTGTGTTGAGTATTTTGCATAGTCATCTTACAGATAAACAAGTTATGACACCATGGTAACGTTATAGAAGGTATGTGTTCTGATGATTAGATGTTATTATCAGTATTCTGTTCTTGGCTTTCTAATACCTAAAGTCCCTTTGCGCCTTAATTTTAGCCTGCAAATGCACCTCTTAGTTGAAATGACATTTCAGATCGCTCAAGCAACACAACCACATTCATCTACCATTTCAGATCTATTCATCCACAAGGATTGCAAACTATTCGAATGTGAAGCTTGAGGCCATCAACTGCTACAGCTATGTCCACTTTTAACAGGTCATGACATTGCTAAATGCTTTTGGCAACTTCATTCAATACGTACTGTATGAAACCATAGCATAGTTCACATGGCTATTCAGACTCAGCCTATTTCATTTCTTCAATGACACTAAATATGGCATTACAACTGCGTGTGGAGAAAGTCCACTAAATGACAGCAAAGCAGCCTTGCTGATCAACTATTGCCAATACATGTTATAAGGTACAGTTGGCAGTATTATAATTATGACAGGTGTCGTTCACTGGTAGCCTCACTAGGGAAATGACTTCTTAATGCTTTTAGAATGTCTTGTTATCACGTGTTATCACATACCTAGCACAATTTTGTACAACAAACTTTGGGTAATTTTAGCTTAATTAAAACTTGGATTGGATTTGGTAAACAATTAATGAATATCCTGTGAATCAGAGACTGATCTATCTTTCTTAAGTAAAACTGACCTTTCAGACATCAAAATTTTGATTTAATTCAATTCAAATAGCTGACAAATGACATTGTTAAGAAAATGCACTACTCCAGCTGCTTTTGTGTAGAATAGACTTGATGCACCACATAGATTATATACTGACATATCTCACAAACCTACATGTTGATCATGATGCATGTGTAGACACTTTACAGCCCTCCCATGAGTTTAATACAACGTACGTTTTTCTGCAGAAACGCTCCTCCATAATTAACATACCATTGTAGACCAGATCGTAACTAGACAGGTAGCTACAGCTAGTAAAGCAGGACAGTTGAGAAAGGAACCAGAACTTAATCAGCTTGCTGTTAGGCTTAGAGTCCAGGATTAGGGTTGAGTTAGGGTTAGGGTTACGGGTCGAGGTTAGGGTTACGGGTTCGGGTCGAGGTTAGGGTTAGGGTCAGGGGTTAGGGTTACGGGTTACGGGTTACGGGTTATGGGTTACGGGTTAGGGTTAGGGTTAGGGTTAGGGTTTCCAGAGGTCCAACTGAGACAGAACCAAGGAAAGAGCGGTGCTCCAAAACCCGTCTCACTCTAAGTGGGGGTAAAGCACGTAGCAATTAATTAATTCCTACTGTTAGGCGGCAGTTTGCATCAATTCTGACTACTCTGGAAGAACTATCTGACGATCATACGATCCGATGCGAAGCTCACTTTCTGCAAACTGTTGTATACGTGTATTAATATATATTTCATTCAACTAAAACCTGGTATGGTACACAATTCGGGTAAAATATTTTAATTCTCTCTTCTATGCATCCGTCCTAGACACTGTTGCTACTACCCTTTCTTTATCCCGGTAGATATCAACAAGACGAGAGCGTAAGCCTTCAGAGTGCAATGATGAGCTTATAGCGTCATGAACTGCGACACTAAAAAAGTTACAAAACAGATAAAAAAATTTGGAAAGTTTTTGAATGAGATTAAAGCCAAAATCCTGATGCTGCAAGCCTTTCCTCGAGCTCGCTGGCCTTCACATCGGATTGACGAACAAAATAGCTATTGGAAATCATGGTATCAGACCTTACTCAACGCTTTCATTTGCAGCAAAGAATATCGTGTAATCTGTGGTTAGTATCCGAATCGGTCATCGATTTCTCTAGAGATTATACGGTTCAATGCCACAAACTGGAGATGTCAAATTCCCCATTACATACCGTCATGTTCAGGGTTCGAAAAATCCGGTCGCCAAGTCACCACTTCTAGGTGGTTGGAGACTAAACGAACGGCCAATTTGGCGACTAGAAATATTTAATAGTTGTTAGTCTTTCGTGGCAGCGGCTCTTGGATGCGAACCACCTGCTCAGAAGATGTTTTTATGTTACAATTAAGACATGTTGCCACCTACCATTTAGTGGCTACCTGCGACGTATGCCGTCTATTTAGCCACCTTCGTATCTATCGCGCAACAACGTATCACCTAGAAATCTATAATGCGAGTCTTCGCTATTCTCTGTTAACCATAATTTTTGTACTCTACAACCTGTGCCATCAGCTCCAGACAAACCCAACTACAGACCTGCAGGAGCGTATAATTCAGTACATGACGCGGTGAATGACATCACAGATTTCAGCTTTAGATCTGCTCCCACAACGTCTGCGACCCACATGACGCCTATGCATGTCTCAAGTGCATTCAGCTGCCTGTTACAAGGTATCTCTTCTCTAGTCAAAACATGTTAGATTTTTGCGAGTCTAGTATATTTAATCAGAAGAGCGCATGAGCTAGGAGTACAGTGCATTAAGACTTGCCGGATGTGGGTGGTATATCTATCCGTGTAGGTCCCTACAGTAAACGATTAGTGAGAAACAGTCAATATATAACTGGTGTAGAACTAGCGAACAACTCAGATTTCCATTAATTTCTTTTCACGAGCTATCGTACGGCTGCTTGTAAGTTTCTAAGAATTTTTGTCATTCCGAAATCTTACAAAAATAGCACTGCTAGATATGAAGATGCACTAAGTGCTAATTAAGCTCTCGGCGGTTATTCCAACAGCCAGTGGCGTAGCTATGGGGGCCTGCTGACGGCCTGAAGGGGACAAGTACCCCCCAAATTTGGCTACTGTTTAAATTTTGATCCTATAGTTTGCAAATTGTAACCAATGTTTTCAAATTTCGAAAATGAAATTGCAATTCAATAGACCACGTTGTAGATTGCAGCAACCTACCCGTATGGTTGAGTTTGTTGTAATGGGACAACAGGAGTACAAAGAAATGAAGATTTTTGAGACATCGATAACTATTATCGCATTTCAGTTTACAGCACAACACTGGATCAGATAATTAGTAAATTCAACCGACGTTTTTCAGTCGAAATTCGGTCTTTGGATGATGGCAGCTTGTGCATGCGTGTAGCCCAAGATCATCTTCGTTTCTAACGTCAAAGTTATGGAGCCCTTGGCTAAGCATTATTGTCTTAATCACGAAATGGTCTCATTTTAGGCGGAGTCTGCAGCACGTTATCTAAAAAACAAACATGAAGCAAAATCTCTCTCTGACGTGATGTACCATCTCTTGCCAGTGAAGGACGCTTTCGTAAACCTGCTCAAAGTCTTACACATTGTGTTGACATTAGGTGTCTCTACCGCGTCATGTGAACGTTCGGTTTCATGTTTGAAAAGACTGAAGACCTACCTTAGGCTAAGTTAGTTAGGGCTGGCATGGGACAAGAGATTAAACAGCCTAGCGCTTCTGGCCATAGAAAGGGATTATCATACATACGTCTAGTAAGATAGACTTGGAAGCAGCTGTAGACAGGTTTGCCGCAGTAGACAAAAACAGAAGAATCAAGCTTAACTAGTGAAATGTTAAACGGTTAAATTAAGAGTAGAAATATAGAGATTTGAGAAAATTTTCCAATGTGCCAAATCTTGGACTCTGGCTACGCCCTTGCAACAGTGACGTTAAAGTTGAAGGGCGCAAGCCGCTGAGCCGCAGTATGATTGTCGGCTCACAGTATGACTGTCAACGCGAGCATAATCTAGAGGCCGGTTTACAATGCACGCCGCGCAGGCGGTGCCGCGCCACAACAACAGCACCGCGGGTATGCCGACGCCAACCGCGAAGGTTGACGGTGCCGAGCAGCGTTCGAGAGGCACTGCATGCTGCTTCTGCGGCGATGGTTACAAGTAGAGTAATCAGACAATAGCTAGCGCCACGTGATTTACTGATATCAATCTCGTAGCTCGGGTTACTCCGCGTGACATAGTTAGACACCGCTTAGCAAGTTGCATCATAGGCAGAGCAATGCAGCGCAACGCGGCGCCCCTGCCGTTGAGCTGCGCGGCGATCCGGCCTTTACTTACGTAACCTACGACCCGGCGGCTGTTGAAATTTTCAAAGAGCCTATTTCTGTTGTTTGATCAACCAGCTACCTAGTGGATCAAGAAAATCAAACTAGCAAGTTGCACCACAAAATTTATTGGTATCATCACATCTGAAAGAGACGCACAAGACCGAAAAAACGATCTATTCTTTGGCTCCTAGCCCGCGCCCCAAGTATCAAACCATGAACAGACAAGATACTTGTGGATGACAAGTCTGTCTTTTTCGAAGTTGACACAGTCGATGTTACAGCCTGCCAGGAAGCCTTGTTAGGCAATGGAGGAAATGATTGGAGCCTTATGAGAGGGATCTAAAGGGACCTAGTAGTATGTCTTGAAGATACTGGAGCATTTTACTGCAGTCTGCAGTACAATGATACAACTATTACGGAGGCATTATATGCTATTAGATAACTGTCACAAACCCGTTTGGAAAGACCAGCCACCAAGAAATTCCAATTACTGAGAAGTTTGGGCGCTCTTTCAGTCACAGATATCTACACAGTGTACCGAAGTTTCCAGAGGTCCAGGGAACAATGGGAGGGAAGTACCACATACAGCTAATTAAAGACAACGCCAAGAAGTACCACCTAATTACTGAAAGACAACGCCAAGTCATACACTATGTACAACATGTCAAGTCACACTTCCTCTTTGACCAAAGTCAGAGTTAGAAAAGATGGAGCAATAATACATGAACGTCATTACAAGAATTGAAGAACTCATTGAGAGGCGCGTGGGCTTGGTAGTGGTTTTGGAAGCCCAGTGGCAAATAGCAAAACTAGAATATGCGTCAGTTTCACAAGACTGGATAAGAACGTCAGACGAAGCAGACACATCCCTGCAGCAGCAGAGTAACAACTAGCCAAACAAAAAACGCTAAGGTTTGGCAAACTGGATTTGATCTTGAGTTTTGACAAATTTCCCTCGGCAACGAAGGCAAAGCTAGCGGTCTCATCGCACTGGTTAGCTGGTTTTACTACAATCGTCTGTTATTCAGAATTACTTCCGAGATTAGAAATATTACAATGTTTCTCGATTACTGGAAAGCCTAGGAAGAAGGGTCAGTATAATGGATAACATCCTCGGCTACGTAAACAACCAAGCAGCGACGGTGAAACCGCAGGGGGATGAGGGGTGACTTGCCCTCCAATATTGGGATTGGGCATCGCCCCTCCAATACTGGACGATGATCGAAGAAAACAGTTTGGAAGTTTTGTTGCTGGCAAGTAGAAATCCTATTCGATGGTGTTGCAGTTGACTTGCTTGATACGCATTGTCGTGATCATTTGTGTCCATGTTGCTCTGACTACGTCTGTCACAGATTAATCAAAGGCGACTCAGTTAAAATTGAAATGGCGACAATCTTTTAAGAAATTGCCCCCGAATCCAAAGGAGTTTCCTCCGCCCCTGCCAAGAAACCACAATAAACACGTGCAATTCTTCAATGCCTACCGGTAAATAATGGCACCCTGAAATGACAATTGCTTGTTTTCAGCACCCAGTGTAAACTTTCTCGTTGGGATTGGAACAAGTACAACTCGATTCAGATAAACTCAATAGTATTTCCAAATGTCTGCCAACGTGACTCGACTGTTGGGAATGGTCAAAGAACAAGCGAAGGTCTTCCAAACTTTTCAGAAAACAGAGCTTATTAGGCCCATTGGTGAAAGATGCTGGCCCGAGTTCACACTAAGCCAATCAAACTAGCTAAGTAGCCCTGGCTCGCTAATCATGCCTAACTTACCACAAAACTGTTCACATTACACTCTACGTCATTGCGTCAACGTGGAAGCAATTATTGCAAGATGTTTCTAACCCAAAAGTTGTATCTGCTGTACAACGTGAAGTCTTAAATCTCTGCACATCTTCAAAACATTCCTCGCTTCATTCAAAGGTTTTCATTGATTGGACATTATTTCAGTCTCTAGTCGGCTCTCTGAACAAGGCATCACTGCGTTGCTATGATGAGCGAACTTATCAACAGCGTGATCTCAGAAAAGCGACTACCAGAAGCTAAATGATCCTCAATGTGTCATAGTGAAATTTACTCGATGAGGACCTTCATGTTTTGACATCTTTTAGGAGCATGCAGCTTTGTTGTTATTATTTAATTTCCTTTCACGTCATGTACATGACGTAGTTCCCACTGGGAGCAATACACTAAACAAACACACTAAACGAAACCCAGCTACCCACCCTTGATACGTAATCATAGCTAATTGCAACTTCTTGTCAACAGCCACTATAAACATCCCTCTCACTAACCTCTTAACTGAATAAAAAGGTCTTTTGCAATAATTGTGTTTCATTGTCCAAATTCTTTCATCTGCCTCTTGGAATCTTCCATTAAAACGATCATTAATAGATTGTCATATTTCTTCATCTGAGACTTTTGCTGACTCCCTTTCTCGGTCCTATAATTACAGTATTCTTCACAATCAATGTGCCGTCTCTTCACAGCTCTGGCTCCCAAGCAGTGCAATGACTGAACCAGGCATTCCTAGTTTGCAAAGCCTTTTTCAAAAGTCGCGCCATTGTCGCTAAAGTATTAATCCGTAACCCTATATACAACAAGGACCTAAAGTTGCAAACCCCGTTGCAACATAAGTCCTAACCTGGCTAAAGCTTGGTTTAGCCAAACCAAGGTTTGAGTCAACATACTCATTGTTATCAGTTCACTGGTTTATCCTCCGCAAACTATGGTTAGACCCAAGTGTGAACGTGCCCACAGAGTGGCGAGCTAGGAGCTGCCTTCCACTCTGTCAATCATGACTTGACGAGAGCACCAGTTTAAGTGCTGTAGGATCCTGTATGGCAAACTAACTGTCTACACAGAGGCATCCTCATTCGCACTGAAAGCTGTTCTTAGTCAACAGCAACCACCTACAAGTTCAAACTACTGGGATTACGTCTGTATTCTTTGCAAAGAGAATTATGGTACGCACAAATCGAAAAGGAAGCCCTTGCTATCGCGTAGAGAGCAGAAACGTTGTTCTATTTCTATTGATTTGGCAAGATTCGCAACTGAAACAAACCCTTAGTTCCTCGCTTAGAACGAAGGAGATTAAATCATTACCTATCTGTATCCAACAGTTCAGGCTGAGGTTGCCTCGATGTTATAGTATTCTATTTCCAGGTTCCAAAAATATAGTGTTTATTAAACACGTTTGGACAGCCAGGGACTCGTCCGAAAAAAATGGGTAGAATTCGAGTGTAATGTGAAAGAGAATGTATCAGCTGACATCAGTCCCTATCAAATCGCAACAATTTATAAGCGAAGATGATGTATGCAATCACATAAAGCATACAGTGCGTCAAGATAGCAAGACCGGAAACAGCTAATTATAACTTTAAATAGAAATAGAATTACGGTGGAAATAGAAAATAAAGTTAGAGTAACCATCCAGACTAATTAATTGAGAATAAGACATTACAGCAAAACTTGACGATCATCAGACCAACTGCAACATGAAAAGAGACGCCCGAAGCTACGTGTATTTATTCCGGTCATCAACAAATTATCAAACGCAGAATAGGTGCAAGGCATTGTGTTTGGTGACCAGAAATATCACTCAAATGAAAACAGTCGTTTCCGGTTGTCTAACTTGTGTTAATTAATTAAGAATGGGCAATGATGCAGAGCTACTTCTCAATACAAATATATCCTACCTACCCATAGCAAATAGTTGCCACAAATATTTAGCTACGAAAGCGATCATACCTGTTATATGCGTAGACCCTGCATGGGTGATATCCCCAGGCGCCACCGCGCTTACTATAGCTCTCGCAATAGATTTAGCCGTTCACTCTTTTTAGAATTTTCTTACGAAATCACGTGATATGAAGTCCAGATGTGCTGCTAGAAACGAGAGCTCCCTAGACAGTACATGCATACTCTGCACGGGTTACCATTGCAGTGTAGCGGTGCAAGTGCACAGTGGGAGCATGCAATAGAAACAGCACATTACGAGTGGAGGACAAACTCCACAATTTGCAGAGCTCATGGGACATGCCCAGTCATTTCCATTTTGCCTTTCTCAACAGAAATGACGCCGATCTACATTTTAAGATCTGCTGATTTCGTGATTTTGTGGTGACAGACTGACAGACAGACAGATACACAGACAAACCAACTACCTTACTCCGCTTGTGCATGAACTCTGAGTAACCAGATATATTAGCCTTGTATCAGACCCTCTTCCTCTATCATGTCCAGTTCCCGTGTGACGCTATACAGCGCCGATGTAGCAACAGATTCGGTCGATCTCCCTGTTGCCCCGCTAACTAATTTAGACAAAAACGTTTTGCTCGCGCCGCACCTTCTCAGACACCGAAATTGACGAACTTGGTGAAATACTTGCAACGGTACGGCCAATTTACAAGAAAACTGCTGGCGTTAGCGTCACACGCCTATCTAAACGCCCCTCGATTTACACGCTGTTTGAATTCCTAAGCGCGGTGTTCATGTTTCTACAGATCACTTGACAATGCCTCGCGTATCCGATTAACAAAATCACGCGTGTTAGGTTCCTTCTTTAGTGCGCACGCTAATCGAGACAAATCTTTTGTTTTACACTGTGTCTGTAGAACGCAAGACCCACTGGCAGCTGGACAAATAACAAAAACGTGGAACAAATGATGATCGCTTTTTTGCAGAAGCAATCCTTGTCCTGTTCTGTCTTTCTTTCCAGTTAGCACGCATCACAATCACGAGTTCTAGAAAAATATTTTTATTGTTAATTTCGTAACTACTAGAACACAAATTGAAAGCAATTTCGTTGGCGAGCTACTATCGTATCAAAAGGTTTTGACTACTTTCTGGACACCTCGCAATACATTTTGCTATTCTCCCACTACCCATACTACTATTCTCTACCACTTCTGCTTGCGCTAGAGTGGTCTAGGGTTTTAGCCGTCGGTTGTGGTATTTGGTGTAGTGTGTGTGTGTGTGTGTGTGTGTGTGTGTGTGTGTGTGTGTGTGTGTCTGGAGGTGGCAAGAAGAGATTCAGATATGTTGTAACGGGTATAGAACTAGTAGCTATGTATCCCAAAGAGTAAACCATGTTTTTTGCTACGTGCATGCCGGTATGGTTGTCCAAACATTGCAGTATTCGCCGAAGAGGAAGACGCGCATAGAGTAAGACTCTAGAGAGAGATAGTAGAAACAACGCAGAAAAAGAGATAAGCACATAGATTCGAAGTGTCTGCTACTATACACTATACATGTAGCGGGGTAGTCGAAACATCGTACTATTCGCCGAAGAAAGAGAGACGCGCATTGAGTCGATTTTCCTACTACCAGATACAGATCGAGATATATGGCGGAGAAGTATTACACCAACAAAGATCTAAGCCTTCGCTCTGTTGACTGACAATTAGATTGCCATAGGCTTCTACAGAGCCTCTATGGAAAAATTTAGCGAACGATATTTTCTTTGTGGATTTCGAACTGGTCGGGCGTCTTCATTCCCTTCAACGGAGCCACAATTCGTATCCAACATATTCGTAAAGATCTGTAACTGCATGTGGGCCTTCCCTCTTTTCAAGGACGACGTGCGTGTTCAAACACAAGATGTGGAGATTGCATACAACAAAAACGTCGACAAGCGAATGATACGTGCAAATCATTTATATAGCAAGCTGAACGTAATGTTAGTATGGAATCGGTCAGAGCATTCGTCTATTCGGAGGACTTAAAAGACTAGGAAGACTTGGAAGACCTGCACGCCACGAAGAATAAAATGCAAATGTACATCGTGCATGGCCATCTACCTCTGGAACGTAGAGAGTGATTCCAGATATATGTGTGCATAGGAAACCATTGGAGGCATTCTAGAGAAGAACGAGAATATCCTACTGCAACTACAAACGTGCATGCGCGCGCGAGCTGAATGACAAGAAGAAGCCAATCCCCTATAGCTACCAGTTTCTGGTTGCAATGGTTGATAGGGCGAATGTGTCCTTCGAGACACTATGTCCTATCTACCTCCCACCATACTGCAAACCCTAAAATTGTATGTCGGGATAGGATTATACTGCATGGAGTGCATTTGAGACTACTCGCGTGGTCTGGACAAGAGAATCCTGAAATTTACGGAAATATGACCTCGCACTGCCCAGGAAGCAAATCCACTAAACCAAATATACGAAAATGATAAAGAATAGTGATGGTAGAATTTGCCTACCTGTTCCATTCGGCCAACGGCAATGTGCAGCGCGAAAATTGGTACGCACAATTTTGTATGCCAACTAGAATGTCCTGGAGTGCAAGAAACGCTCGTCAATAATGTAGCCAACTATTGCCTGTGCCCTAACAAACGTCTGGAAGAAACGTTTGCCCGTCCGCATTCACAAATCGAAGTATACGCATGGGATGCTCTCCCAAAATGTCATATCACTGAATAGCCAGAAGTGCCGTCGAGGCAGTGCAAACGATGTCGACCGGTGAAGAACCCCTATTCTGTGTGCACCGCATTGCCAATCAGTACAAGCAGATTGCAGATGCAATTCCCTGCAATTTGGTTCTCTAGAAAACGGCAAGACTCTATATGCGGTATATTGAGGAATCACCATCACAGGAAGAATCTGTGGTGTCCCCAAGTACTACAAAATGCAAAATGTCGAAGTCTTGCAAAGAAATACGTACCCGTGTGGGTGTCTGCCTTTGGCTTTGTAGGCATACCGATCCATTCCATGGTACGTGCACAAGACTATGCGTACAATGATACCGAAACCTTAAAAGAACTGCATTCTTGGCACACTCCAAATGTTCATTCGCCAAACTAGATGCAGACGTGCTCGACCACTCGACGAAATCCGACCAATCGACGGAATCCGACAAATCGCGGACACAGACTTAGCCCGTTGGCGGTAAAATAGAAGGTGCGTGCTAGCAAAGAGTAATTAATTGTAACTTCCGTTTTCCATAGAAGAAGTAACAGTCAAACAGGAGGTTTGTATGCTCTGAGTCTGTACTCGAGATAGAGGTAGACTTCTCAAAGCAGACTCCTCAAAGAAAACCAACTCCTATTAGCAGAGAACAATTGGCGGGAGGACGTAGACATATGCATCCGGAAGTGTCTGGATAGAGTAGAACAAACTCGACTGTATACAGATAGAGAAAGGACGAAAATAAGCTGCACTGTATCTCAAAGAACTGGACTAGTAGAAAACCATTATGACAGTAGAGGCGAAAAGTAGGGACATTGCTGCAAAGCGCGTCCCAAACATTTGCGGCGAAAAAGGAGTTCGTGCACTCTGGTAGAGCTCTGGTGTGACCTAATCCAACCGTTCGTATCGCCAAAAGTGCAAGTCATTTCACTCAATCTATTCCTATACAAACAGAAGCCACGGCGGTACATTCTTGTGCTCAATATTTCCACACTCGATAATTCACTCCACACCCCAAAAAGCAAATGGGATAGAAAATAACCATGCTGGTCACCCAAGTCGATACCCCAGACTACAAGCAGAAAGAATGCAATCCCGATGTATCGCGCGCACGGATCAAAGCGAATTAAGAGATTCATGCATGTAACTCTGTCAATATCCTTCGTACTATAAAGGTTCGACACACCCTTTGGTCCACATGGATATATCGCAAAGCCATTCTAGAAGAATCGAAGCACCCAAGAACATATCGAGGCAAATCATAAAGCCCTAACTGCGAAGAAGCTGAAAGGTATACGAAACAAAAACTCGAATGCAAAGACTAGAGGTAAATCTACAAAGTGCAATGGACATGGAGATATGCGACAACTACAAAAACCGGCGAAAGAGACGGAATCTCTACCTCCTGAAAGCAAATTTTAACCATTGCATCAAAGCCTGCTGCAATTACACCGCCAATGGCAAAACGAAATGTATGTTCGAGATTGACAGTTGTGCGCAAAAAAGAAGATCGAAGCGAGTCGGAGCTTGCTAAAGCAACACATTCTGCTGCAAACGCTTCAAATACAATAAATATATTATCCACCTAAGAACAATCACACAAAAGTGGGCAGCTGGAGTCTCCAACTAAGTCACAAAACCATGCAGATTGATAACTTCTGCGAATACACCGGCAAACAGAAAAAAAGGAAATATTTCACATTGCCGGTGTGATACCTCGGAAACATTTGCAGAAAGCAAATGGAGGCGAACCCAAAACTACTATGGATTGGTCAATCGAACTGTAGACACTGCAAATGGGTGTAGTCTCTACAAAATGAAGGGCTTCGAGTTGAACTTCGCGGTAGAACCTCTGGGTTGGAAAACTCCGGTCGCCAAGTCACCATATGGCGACCAGTTCTAGGTGCTTGGCGACTAAACGAACGGTTTGGTCGCCAATTTGGCGGAAAGAAATATTTGGTAGCTTTAGTCTTTCGTTGCAGTGGCTCTTGGATGCGACCCACCTGCTTAGCAGATGTTTTGCGTTATAAATTAAGATATGTTGCCACCTTCTATCATTTAGTGGCACCCTGCGACCTATACCATCTACTGCAACCTTCGTACAAATCGCGTAACAACGTGTCACCCAGCTATTGCGAGTCGTTGCTACTCTTCGGTTGACCATAATTTTTATGGACTCTACTGCCTGTACCAATCTTATTGGTCTCTGCCATCAGCTCCAGCCAAACCCAACTAGAGACCTGCAGGCGCGTTAATTTTCAAACAATCGCGGTCACTCCTATTCTTCATACGCTACACCAGCAAGCAAGTCAACAGCTCTATCATTGACGAGACGCTATTGCGCAGCAGCTTCTCCCGAACGAAACACGAAGTCTGCAGCCAATAGTAGTTGAAGGTGACAGCAACTGCTTATTTAGTACGCTGCTCAAAGGAAACGAAGAATCTGACCATATGGAATTGAGACATGAAAAGCTATTACGTAGATCTTTGCAAACGGTGGGTGTAGGAAGTGGCGAAACAAACATATTTTTACGCAGCAAGCTGCCTGAGGGTCTTTCTATAAGAAGAACTACCAGGTACATCCAGGAGCTCGTACGTCTCACTAAGAAAGTTCGTCCAGAAAAAAGTTTCTGCATGTCCAGTTCTGAAATCTAGATGTTGGATGATGCCACGCGCTATTGATGAGCTACAATAACAAAAGTTTATCACAGGCGTTCCAGAGATTAGCACAGCTAGCCACAGGAAAGCACGTGGGGTTTTCCTTGAGAGTTA
The DNA here is from genome assembly GCF_963422355.1 of Corticium candelabrum. Taxonomy (NCBI): domain Eukaryota; kingdom Metazoa; phylum Porifera; class Homoscleromorpha; order Homosclerophorida; family Plakinidae; genus Corticium; species Corticium candelabrum. Next base: position 2,564,418 of record NC_085092.1, on the reverse strand, counting down.
CCGAATGTACTGTTCTCAGCAAATCAATAATAGCACTGAGTCATCTAGAGAATTAAGAAACGCTTTATTCAACCAAAGAATGCTCATGTCTTATTGGATGGATTGCCAGGATGTGTATGTAATGATAAACCACATAATCACATTAATCAACATTACAAAACCACACAACCACATTTCTGTTTGGTTGTAGCTATACAATTAGTTAAACCTTCTATAAAATATGAATATTCGTACTATTACATAAAAAGAATCCCCAAGTATAATACTGTAGATTGATGTGTTTACTAGCTATCTAAAATGTTCATTCAACGTTACTGCAAATTCCTAGGTAGGTCTCAATTCATTGTCAAACATGATAATCTGGGAAAGGGTCTCAACAATGATATTAATGACTTTTTTACTTCTGGTATCTCTGACCTAGAAACTAGTGAAAGTTTGGTGACCAACCGTTCCTCTAGGTTGCCAAACTGGCGACCAGATTTAAACACATTATGCGAACCATGAAGACAATCCTAGAATGAAAGTTCAGACACATACCCCACAGAGGAGCATTACAGTACAGAGTAGAAAGGTTGAACGACTTACTTTGCTACAGAGACTTTCGAATCGAATTTTACACCGAACACCACATTCGTGGCAAGAAACGTAGCTATTCTAAATCTGGGGACGCCTGTTTCAAACCACTCTGCAGAAAAGCAATTTCAAGCGAATCCTAGCCTACGACAACGATCAATAGGACACTACAACTCGCGATCGGATCAGGCGACGAGTCACTATCTGCGTGAAACTCGACACTATCCTCGAAGCGGCGTAAAAGGTGTGTTGTCATCATGCGGACCTCGTATGTCAATAAATAAGATTGCTGTCCTGATATTTTCTTATAACTTTCGTAGCCGACGTCTAACTGCTGCGGGAGATTTGTACGAACATCCTAAACCCCCTCTGCGTACAGGCCTGACAACGCGGCCCTTATATTCGAAAACAACCGTTGCTTGTTAGCTCCCACGCTTAGTACTCATTGCAATACTTTGGTCGGTGCTTAAAGTTATCTCAGCTGAAACAAGCCAATTAATTATTGATTTCATTAGTAATTTACCAGACACGCGAGGTTATCTGGTAGCGTTTAGTACCTAACCTTTGCAAAACGGAAGTTGGTGTAATAGGACCTAGTCAGGCACCGGAGCGAGCTCACGACGCAGAAGAAAAAAGCTGTTGCCACAAATCTGATCAATCTGTTGCAACAAAAGGTATTGCCTGGTGCGCATGCGCAAACGAGTAAAGTACTCGGTTTTGTCGTTGTTGTCGTCGTGTTGCTGTTATCCACACAAGAACTGCCACATCTGAAGATTTCGGCGTTAAAACAAGTTGTAATCGCATTGGAAATGAAAATATAGAAGCTCTGTATTACAAACTACAGTACTCAACTGGAGCTGACAAAGACTCCAGGGGGGAGGGGAAGAAAGAGTTTGGATTCGGACATGCGGTGGAGGTTAGCTAAGCTAGGCGACTGTGATTTATGGTAGCCGATACAGCCTTGTCTTCTAATCTTTTAAATAAACAGATACAGCCTTGTCTTCTAATCTTTTAAATAAACAAAAAGGGTAAACTTGTCACGCTCTCCTTGATCAGCAACTGTAAACTTTCAAACGGGGCCCCACTTTGGATCGACTATTCGTCGTCTGTTGCACGTCTTGTAAAGTTGTAAACGTCGACGCGCGGAGACATGATGTGTTCACGCACTTCTAGTTTTTTGTTGGCAATTTTTGCAGATATAGCCACACCGACGTATCGAATTTTGACCACGTCGTAGTTTACATTCCTGTATCCGCAGCTGTCAGTCTACAGGGTAGCGCAGCAAGCATGCAATCCCTCGTTTTCGAGCTGCAAGTAGTCTGTCAATGGAGAAAACATGCGATGTATGTGAGCATGCAGAAACAGTAGACGCTTTTCTACATCTAGTTAGATATTTGTGAATGAGCAAACGCCAGTAGCTTAGAATCGGGGGTCGTATTACTGATGTACTTTGTAGTTTACGGTTCGTAGTAGTGTAATCATGTTCTATTGTTTCGTTCATTCTGATGTCATTAGACTATTGGTCGTGATTTTTATTGTTTCGTGAAGTCATATGTCAGGAGCCTAGCGCGCCATACGCTACAGGATCTGACACTAGCTAGAATAACCACAATGACGTAGACTCTGTTTTCGAGACCCACAACAGGGTTGGAATTGGTATTATTGGGCTGTAACACTTTCTTTTAGTACAGTACAGTAGCCATTTGGATCATACTGTGAGTAGAAGGCGAGTGCGCGCAGTATGTGGATGTGTACATCAGGGTTGTACTGATATATGTATATACAATTGCGATGATCAATACAATCAAATTTCTCAAACACGTCAAAACTGAGCAGCTTGACTACCTTGTAAATATTTTGTGCATAGACTGCTATTTAGATTATTACTTGTTGTGTTTATCAATTGATAAGAATTCGGTAAATTTTTTAGTAATATAAGTGTGAAAAAGGAAGAAGTCTGACTGACACTTGCACCGACTGTGCTAGATAGACTATGCTACGTTAGTATTACGTAATTACGTAAATACCTTACACGCTGGCAAGACGTAGCACACTTTGCAATTGATTGTGGTGTTGATTACATATTATTTAATTGCACACAAAAATAGAATTGCAATAGTATACGATTTGATTTGTGCATGCTGCATTATTTCAGAGCAATATAATTAAACATAGTGTGCATATTGAGTGGTATTAAATTTGTAATAGGTACCGATTGATAAAGCAAACGATATCCAAAAAGAAAGTGTTTTATTGTAAAGGCACAATTTGCATTCAATTCATTCAAAAGTCGATTTCTCAGTCTCACAAAATATTCTAGTCTCACAAGAATTACTTGGCTGAGCCAGCAGATGTGGCAAACGCAACAATAGTGTACATTTGTGTAGGTGACAAATGTCAGACTAGCATTGACATCATTAACATTACCTCCTCAAACTAAACTAATCACTAATTGTTTGGTCGTCATGACTTACCAACCAGTACGTCTGTTACCACTTGAAATTTCTTAACCATTTTTCTTATCAATTCCTAACTTTTCGATCGGTCCAAGGCAGGAATTGGCAATTTATATAGTGTCTGTGATAATTAGTTGCAAAGTGTTAATTTTTGTGTCATCATCAGCAACAAAAATCAACCTAATTAGGTTTGGGAAACCAGTTTTTACCAGTATGGGCAGAGTATGTTCTATTACTTTAGCATGGGCCTGTATGTAGTAACTATAAAACTTTAATTGCAGCATCCTTTCTGATGTAGAAGGCAACCAAAGAAGCACAAGGAAGCTAAAACTGAAGAGAACAAAAGCTCAACCTACAAAGGTATACCTTCTGTTACTATTTGCGTGTACAGTGAATCTGCCTCTTCTGTGTTGAGCATTTTGCATAGTCATCTTACAGACAAACAAGTTATGACACCATGATAACGCTAAAGAAGGTATGTGTTCTGATGACATCCATTGTTTAGATGTTATTATCAGTATTCTGTTCTTGGCTTTCTAATACCTAGTGCAGTCTCTTTGCGCCTTAATTTTAGCCTGCAAATGCACCTCTTAGTTAAAATGTCATTTCAGATCGCTCAAGCAACACAACCACATTCATCTACCATTTCAGATCTATTCATCCACAAGGATTGCAAACTATTCGAATGTGAAGCTTGAGGCCATCAACTGCTACAGCTATGTCCACTTTTAACAGGTCATGACATTGCTAAATGCTTTTGGCAACTTCATTCAATACGTACTGTATGAAACCATAGCATAGTTCACATGGCTATTCAGACTCAGCCTATTTCATTTCTTCTAATGACACTAAATATGGCATTACAACTGCGTGTGGAGAAAGTCCACTAAATGACAGCAAAGCAGCCTTGCTGATCAACTATTGCCAATACATGTTATAAGGTACAGTTGGCAGTATTATAATTATGACAGGTGTCGTTCACTGGTAGCCTCACTAGGGAAATGACTTCTTAATGCTTTTAGAATGTCTTGTTATCACGTGTTATCACATACCTAACACAATTTTGTACAACAAACTTTGGGTAATTTTAGCTTAATTAAACTTGGATTGGATTTGGTAAACAATTAATGAATATCCTGTGACTCGGAGACTGATCTATCTTTCTTAAATAAACATGACCTTTCAGACTTCAAAATTTTGATTTACATCTAGTAAGGCAGGAACAGCTGAGAAAGGAACTCGAACTTAATCAGCTTGCTGTTAGGGTTAGAGTTCAGGGTTAGGGTTGGGTTAGGGTTAGGGTTAGGGTTAAGGTTAGGGTTAGGGTTAGGGTTTCCAGAGGTCCAAATGAGACAGAGCAAAGGAAAGAGCAGTGCTTCATAACCTGTGTCACTCCAGGTGGGGTCCATCACGTCATGAATTGCTACACTAAAAAGTTACAAAACAGATGAAAATTTTGAATAGTTTTTGAATGAGGGTAAAGCCAAAAACCTTATGCTGCCAGCTCGCCGGTCTTCACATCGGATTGACGAACAAATAGCTATTGGAACTGTATCAGACCTTACTCAACGCTTTGATTTGCAGCAAAGGATACCGTGTAATATATATATGTATGTATGTATGTATGTATGTATGTATGTATGTATGTATGTATGTATGTATGTATGTATGTATGTATGTATGTATGTATGTATGTATGTATGTATGTATGTATGTATGTATGTATGTATGTATGTATGTATGTATATGTAATCTGCGGTTAGTATCCGCATCGATCGTCATTTTTCCTAGAGAATATACGGTTCGGGTGGGATGCAACCAAACTGGATGCCAAATTCCTCATTACATCGTTACCCAGGTTCGAAAATCCGGTCGCCAAGTCGACCACTTCTAGGTGGTTGGCGACTAAACGAACGGTGTGGTCGCTAAATTTGGCGACTAGAAATATTTGGTAGTTTTCAGTTTCGTGGCAGCGGCTCTTGATGCGAACCATCTGCTCAGCAGATGTTTGCGTTATTAAGATATGTGTCATCTACCATTTAGTGGCACCCTGCGACGGATGCCGTCTACTTAGCACCTTCGTACATATCGCGTAACAACGTATCACCTAGCAATCTATCCTGCGAGTCGTTGCTATTTTCTGGTTAACCATCATTCTTATGGACTCTACAGCCTGTGCCATCATTTCCAGGCAAACCCAACTACAGACCTGCAAGCGCGTATAATTTTTCAAACAATCGCGGTCACTCCTATTGTTCGTATACGCTACACCAGCAAATCCAAGTCAACAGCTCTATCATCGACGAGACGCCATTGTGCAGCAGCTTCTCCTGAGTGAAACACGAAATCTGCAGCCAATTGTAGTTGAAAGGTGGCTATTCCAATTTAGATCCTTTTCTACGCTGTTCAAAGGAAACGAAGAATCTGACCATCTTGAATTGAGACAAATGAAAACTATTACGTATACTATAGATCGATCTTTGCAAACGGTGGGCGTACGAAGTGCCAAAACAAACAGCTTTTCCACAGCAAGCTGCCTGTGTGTCTTTCTATCAGAAGAACTACCAGGAATACTGTACGTCCGGCTAGGAGCTCGTACGTCTCCTAGTGCTACTAAGAAAGTTCGTTCAGACAACAGTTTCTGCATGTCCCAGCTAACTAGATGTTGAATGATGCCACGCACGCCAGTGGCGTAGCTATGGGGGGCTGCTGGGGGCACATGTCCCCCAAATTTGGCTACTTTTAACACTTTGATCCTATAGTTTGCAAATTGCAACCAATGTTTTCAAATTTTGAAATTGAAATTACAATTCAATAGACCACGTCATAGATTGCAACAACCTACCCGTATGGATAAGTTTGTTGTAATGGAACAACAGGAGCACGAAGAAATGAAGAAGATTTTAGAGACATCGATAACTGTTATCGCATTTCAATTTACAACACAACACTGGATCAGATAATTAGTGAATTCAACCGACGTTTTTCAGTCGAAAGTCGGTCTTGGATGATAGCAGCTAGTGCGTGTAGCCCAAGATCAAATTCGTTTTTAGCTAACGTCGAAGCCGTGGAGCCTTTGGCAAAACACTATGGTCTTCATCATGAAATGGTGTCATTTCAGGCGGAGTCTGCAACACGTTATCTACAGAAAAAAACAAGAAGTAAATCTCTCTCTGACGTGATATACCATCTCTTGCCAGTGAAGGAGGCTTTCGTAGACCTGCTCAAAATCTTACACATTGTGTTGACATTAGGTGTCTCTACCGCGTCATGTGAACGTTCGTTTTCATGTTTGAAAGACTGAAGACCTACCTTAGGCTAAGTTAGTTAGGGCTGGCATGGGACAAGAGATTAAACAGCCTAGCGCTTCTGGCCATAGAAAGGGATTATCATGTATATGTCTAGTAAGATAGACTTGGAAGCAGCTGTAGACAGGTTTGCCGCAGTAGACAAAACAGAAGAATCAAGCTTAACAAGTGAAACGGTAAACGATTAAATTAAGAGTAGAAATACAGATTTGAGAAAATTTTCCAATGTGGCAAATCTCGCGCGCGCTCCACGTGTTTTAACACGTGCTTTTTGATCCACTAGTGAGGAGGACTGGTAACATATTATGTCACGTGAAGAACTAGTTCTTGACGTGGTAGGTTTTTGGTGTGCTGATTGGTCAAAACTGTAATGCGAGACGAAAAATGTTGTTACAAAGGCACGCGTAGCATCCTATTAGAATGAATTGGGTAGCAATTACCTTGACAATTAGACAGTTATTAGCAATTGTTGTCGTCACGTAAGGTGCAAGCTCACTAATTAGTGTTGTCTGACAGCTCTGCTGTGGACATCCTGACAATACCGTCTTCTCCAGCCAGAATTGACAGCTAGAGACCTGCTCAGTACGAAGTGAATGGTAGCCAATAGACGACAGAAGCGCGTAGAATGTGCATTCACTACCGCTAGATAGTGAAGCTACAATGTTCATGAAGCAAGGTTTTCGCTCGTTGCAACGAAAACGATCTACTTTGTAATTCTGATTTCTAAACAGTCCTTAGAAAGAGCGTAAAGCTTTTGTGTTTTTGTGTTGGCTGGTGACGTTTAGCGTAGTACTCTCGTGAGACTAATTACTCGACACCATATTATCAGTGCAGGTGGCAACAATTTACAGGATCGGTTTCTAATTAAACTAATGAAATAAATGGTCACATGACATAATATGATACCAGTCCTTCTGGCAAGTGGAACAAAAAGGACGTGCCAAAACACGTGGAGCGCGCGCGAGGAGAAGGACTGGGTAAGAGTCTAGACTCTGGCTACGCCGCTGCAACAGTGACGTTAAAGTTGGAGGGTGCAAGCCACTGAGCCGCAGTATAAAAGGTATCTGTGATTCCGCTTGTCTGTCATTGGCAAAAACACAGAAACGCCATTTGTCTGTTTGGGTACCTTTGAGCGCCGTTCTGCAAATCCGCTTTTCTAGATTTTTGTAAATGTGCAATTCCGACTTTTTGGCAAACACAGATTTGCAAGAAATGTTATCTGTCATCAGCAGAAATGCAGAAACGCTGTTTGGCCGTTTGGATACCGTAGAGCGCCGTTCGGCAATTCCGCTTTACTGCATTTCTGTAAATCTGCAATTCCGACTTCCTGATCAACACAGATTTACAAAAAAAGTGTCTGATTTTAGACCATTTTTGGGATTCCGCTTTCTGTCATCGGCAGAAATGCGGAAACGCTGTTTGGCCGTTTGGGTACACGCGTTTTGCCGGCTCACAGTATGACTGTCAACGCGAGCATAATCTAGAGGCTGGTCCACGCAGGCAGTGCACGCCACAACGGCGCCGAGTATGCCGACGCCAACCGCGAAGGTTGATGGTGCCGAGCAGCGTTCGAGCGGCACTGAATGCTGCTTCTGCGGCTGAGGTTACGGCAATCAGAGTAATCAGACAATAACTAGCCCTACGTGATTTATTGATATCAATCTTGTAGCTCGTATTATTGCGCATGACATAGTTAGACACCGCTTAGCAAGTTGCATCGTAAGCAGAGCAATGCAGCGCAACGCGGCGCCCCTGCCGTTGTTGCGGCGCGGCATCGCCTGCGTTGAGCTGCGTGGCGTGCATAGTGAACCGGCCTTTACTTACGTAACCTACGACCCGGCGGCTGTTGAAATTTTCAAAGAGCCTATTTCCGTTGTTTGATCCACCAGCTACTTAGTGGATCAAGAAAATCAAACTAGCAAGTTGCACAATATCTATTTCATTTTAAAATCCTCAGAAAACTTTAGATAGGTGTATGTCAAATCATTAGTTTGGAGGTAGGCCAATATTGTTCTGTACTGAGAAATCGCTACTCGGTGTTTCAAGCAACTGCGCATATGTTATATCAGTAGCCTGCGCTGCTGAAAGCATGCCAAACTAAGCTAATGCATCTCCAGACAATAGAAAGAGAACATCTGATGTGAACAGATCATCAAGCAAGAAGACTGTGGGAGCAGCAATTCCCACTGAGGGGTAGATGACACCTTTCTAATAAATCGTCATTGACAGTAAGCAAAACGCTCTACCCTAGCTGAAAAATAAACGTTGGAATAAATAATTTACTGTAGCTTGAGGAGAAATGAGAGTTATGTATACAGCTGCGTTAGAGGTGTAATATACGGGACTTGGGTAAATAGTTTGACTGATATCGGGGTTACCGAGAATACCAGCTGCCGGAGAAGAGACGTCGCGTTGTATTTCTAGTTGTTGTTACGCTTAATCCTTGTATTGTGTTGTGTTCTGAACGAATAATATTACATGGTACCAGGAAATGAAGCGTCTGAATCATTCAGAGCATCTATCGTTGACAGGAAATTGAAATTTGGCAATGGCGCGAAAGAAGTGGAAGCAGCGGATCAACGTTTATCTAGTAGCTTAGTGATTGAAATGTCCTGTTCAAACGTCGATTTTGCTACACTCAATTGGTCAGGAGGCTTTGGACGTTTACAATACTTTTGTTTTTGGCGCGAAGGAAAGTAAAGACAAGCTTGAAGACGTTAAGGGCCGGTCATTATTAAGTGTAGGGGAGGATGAAAAAATTTTCCGAGATCCCCATAGTTTGATATGTGACTCCTGCAAAATATATGCCTGTTAACTTCTGGCATTGTCAGTTGGTTAACTTTAGACGACCCCATAGATGTGCCTAGATATATATAATCATACAGACATGTACAATGAAACGTAGTCCGTTTCAAGTGCAGCCTAGGTATGACTTCTAACCCGCTGACAAACAAGTAAAGCAAGAATTGCCGCTTTCAGCAATGCAAGTGTGCAAAGCCCCTAGAAATATACTGTTCTTGCATACAATTCTAAGTATTCAGATAAAAAAAACCTAAAAGTTATGACCCCAACAGAAGATGGCCCAAATGCTTAGTGACCCCTGCAAATCACTGAATTTCAAACTTATGGCCCCACAGCAAATTTGCAAGCCCCAGGACATTTAATAATGACCGGCCCTTATAAAGAAGTTTGAAGAATACTTCGTTCCAAAACGTAACGTGACATTGTTTCTTTATGAGAAATCAAATGCAAGGTGAGACAATATACTGACCAGTATGTTACTGAGATACGTACATTAGGGAAGACTTCTGAATTCGGAGCTACTGTATCAGTGAGTCATTGGTAAAGGACAGGTTAGTTTGTGGGATTCTGAATTCAAGATTGATAGATCGATTGCCTTCACAAGAAATTGTTTAAAATGTGGACTACGCGGATTCTTTTGCAAGTAAGTGCAAGGTAAGGCACGAGTGCAGGACATGATCACGAGAAGAACAGCTTGCTGGAATTTTTTGTTAGCCCTCTAGGTGGCTCAAAGGGTGATGTGTGGTCTATGCCTTTGTGTGGTGCGATAGCTCAGTCGGTTAGAGAGTCATCTTATAGAGTCATCTTATAGAGTCATCGTATAGAGTGATTACATCTGGGACCTTGCAGGGATGCAGGTTTAGGCATAATTTCCTTGGGCAATAAACTTACACACAATTGCCTCTCTCGACTCAGGAGTATAAATGAGTACCTGGTCTTTGACTGGAGTGGCAAAGGCCTGCGACTGCGACAAAGTCGTTTGGTCAGAGTCAAAGGGTCCGGGTGGGACTTCGGGTGCCCACACCACAGTTGGCGTCGCAGTCAGTGCTCCTGCAAGCACCTGGCCAGGCTCCATTATCCTTATCCATTTACCATTTGCCATTTGCCTTTGACAAATAACGGAGCTTTGATCAATCATAAACTTGACACGGGAGCTCATCTAAGTTACATTACGTTACGCTGAGTAATGTAGTTTCCGGTACGTTACATTACGTTACGTTTGGTCATTGAGATCTGTGAACAGGCTTTAAATGTAGCTTACTCTAGTACGCAAACTTGTAAGCTACCATGCGCATGACGTGACCTACCTTATTACGATAGTCACCCTTTCTTTCTTCACTGTCTGATGTGACTTGTACCTCTTGACTGAGTCTTCGACTTGATCACAGTATGTGGAAAAATTTTTGAAACCCTGCGATGTTCCTGGGACGTTGCTGGGACATGGGTAATGTCTTGATTTCTATCTCTTATCGCTCAACTGTTTTAGATAACAAATGTTTTCGTTTTCGAAACTTTGCAAAAACAGGACTGTTAGAGAGAATGGAATGACGTTTACTAAATTAGTGTTACAGGCGTTTGATTAAACCAGACAATAGGGAACTGAATGATCTACCCATTGTATTAGTGACAGTGAGAAGTTTCATCTACTGAAGTATTTGAAACCCCACGCTGCTTGACATGTTTGGCAATTCTAGACGATTGCCTGTTTATATAGCTGGAAGCTATCTATATATAATTGCGCTTTGTTGTTTTTAGCTATTAAGATTTCCTGCCCATTTGTTTCTTCGTCTACCTGCCTGCTGATAGTCTAGTCTACAAGTAGTAGCAACAGCCTTTCTACAGACAATTAAGAGAGCTGTAGATTCTAAAAAATGTTTAGAAATGCATCATGACATCATCACATACGCGTTTAGACCTTGTGAGCCAAGCGGCCAAGGCCACCAATAATTTTCTTGCATAACTGCATTACTCCCAAATGCTAATGAAATAATCGAAGAAGAATATAACCACCAGTTTAACAGTTTATACGGTCGAAAAAGAATACCAGCTAGCAATCTCGCTAGACTGCTGAGCTTTCTACTGAAGAACATTTCATACTGAAGCCGACAGTGTGCTGAGCTACACTTCTCATATTATAATGTGCAGAGTTGCTTGGTACCACATGTATAATAATTCGGATACCAACTCAATGCCATCTGTTTGTAGTAGAGAATACATTTTTATGAGATGCCTCACGACAATCCATCCAGAAGCAGTGCGTGTAACTTTTGCTACAGTATTTTCCGCCCAATTATCCAATTGGGGCAACCAATTATCCGACTCAGTCAATCAATTATCCGGTTGGAGCAACCAATTATCCGCTTCAGACAACCAATTATCCGGTTGGGCAACCAATTATTCGACTCGGCCAATCAATTATCCGATTGGGGCAACCAATTATCCGATGTCGCTCTGACAAGCTGTACACTTCGTGAATGAAACGCTTACCTTGCATCGCTGGTGAGTTGTTCAGTGCTTTGGGTCTCAGTCAGATTGATAGCATCGTGGGAAACGCTATGACAATTAAGCTACTACACATATGAATGTGAGGATCCAGCTGCAGCGCGCCGCAACTGAACAGCTCTGCTGTGTTTCTTTTCGCATCAGTCTCATTGACATGAGACAAAAGACCACTGCACCACCGACACTCTCAGCTTCGCGCCCTCATCCAATTCTGAGTGAAACAAATTCACAATCGCCTATCAATCGACCTGGAGAGTCTAGAGCTACCTAGACTGTAGACGTAACATGTACTTTATCAACGTGTGTTTGAGTAGCGTGGTTGTTAATTCTGCTGAGTTCTACAGTACATATTTTCTCTAATTTTGCTTGCATGTGCAGCTTTACGGTGAGTACATGTTAGCTAGAAAGCGCGTTGAGGCCTAGAGCACCTGCTAAGTCCTTTAGTGCGTCAGGACACAAATCTAGCAGAAGTTGCCGTCTGGCTGTGACAAGAGTCTGACCCTCGCTGCAACAACTGCAACTGCGCCATGTCTCTGTGTGGTCATCTGCGCTGGTGGGCGATAATTAATTACCAGACAATTACTGATGGTTTTTCCTCCGCGATTTAATTAATAGCGAAAACCAGTATTACCCTGTTTACTGGTGCAGCAATACGGCGACAACATCCGTCAGTACGCGCTATTATTCCTCTAACCAGCGCTTCCATATATCTACACTGCTCATAATTGAAACCATGAGTCGGATAATTGGTTGCCCCAACCGGATAATTGGGCGGGAAATACTGTAGTAGACTTTTGTATGACATACTAAAGATTGTTTGAGAGACTGTGTATTTCAATGCAGTTTTCTTGGAAGGCAAATCACATGGGAAGTCGAGTCGTGAACAGGCTGTAGAACAAATACCCGATTTACAAGACTATATTACAATGTAGTGTGGGCTGGTTGAATGTCGATGGTTACATGCATGCCTACAGCGTAGACACTATAACTATATAGAATCCGATGATTTTCTCTTTCTGAAATATGTATAGAGCTGGATGTTTTCAAATATGGGCAAACCATATACTATATAGGACATGTATACTGCACCATCTTACCTCAGTTGAATTGAAGTTCTTTAGGGCAAGGTTTGTGAACACTATATAATAGATTAGTTAACTAAGTAAGTTTGAACCTTTCCGGTGTAGATGTACGATAACAAGAAGAACGAGGAGTAGACCCAGAGAACGTGCGTTAATTAAGGCAGCATCATGCTCTAGCCTGGAACTTCCCTATCAATTTCTTACTATATATACAGTACGTCTGGGTTAGAGGCTACGCACTCTCTTCCTTTCATCTGTGGTGAACGACGCTATAACCCCCTAAACCTCATTTCAATCCAGGCGTGAAAATGGCAAATTGCACGTGTCTGAGAGGCGGTGCACTAACGCAAAAACGACCCTTCCGGTGTAGTAGCAGGGATAGAAAAATCTAACCCGCTGCATGTGCATGAGATTCGAGAATGCGACGAATTTTGTGTATCAATTGCCTTGAGGAATATTGCCCGAAAGTGTAGCGACCACACATGCACTCTTAAGTGTTCAACGTGATTATCGAATTTGAATAATTTACTCACGCGTATAGATGCCTTTTATTGCTTTCCTATCCACGAGACGTTCAATTAGATGAGACCTTTGTGCTTCGTTTTCGGAAATAATACGCAACACCAGTTCTAGAACAGTTTTATTGTTACTTTCTTAATAAATTAAACACAAAATTGACAAAATAGATGAAAGCAATTTTGTTGGCGAACCACTGTCGTATCAAAACATAAATAACTCACTGTCGACAACCTTCTCCACGGCATGACGTAAAACATTAAGAATATTAAAGCAATTTTATCCTTCTTAGAATGGTGTGGCAAATGTTTTACTACTGTACGATTTTGAAAGGAGAGTCACACAGAATGAGTTCAAGATTTCGCTAAAGGAAATTAGGGGATGCCAATGAACTTGCACCACTTGCGATTAGGATAAAATTAAGACAGGACGTGCATGCACCCTTCACGCCCATGCCTAAACTCGCCTCTGCGGCGACGGGAGTCTGCCTGTTACAGTGCATACAAGAGTGCGTTTGTTTACCGGTAGACTTTGGTAGTCGCTACTGTAGTAATGTATCGATTCCGATTAGAAGACAACACAATACAACACGTGCTTATTCGTTACATACATAAGTTCTGGATATCAAGTACCCGTATAACAGTACTACTCACACTACATCTCTCCTTTTCAAGCTAAAGATCTAGTTTCTGGGAGGGCGGATAACTCTACCAGAGCGTAAAACAGTTACTCCAGTACTTGCAATTAGCACCGTTGTCTTGCTGGATTGCTCGGTCATCTGCAACGAAGTAGCATTAGCGTTAGGACTGTCTTGCTACTATTCCCACGCTTTAGTCATTGGTTTCTCAGATTGCCGTTGTGGCTCAGACTCACGAGAAACTTCTTCAGTAGATTGTTGTTCAGAGTCGCGCAAAAAGGATTGGATTTAGACTTCGTCGGTTGCGTGTATGGTACGTGTAGGCGTTTTTTACCAAGTACGATCGATTGCTTGAGCTCGAGATTACTGATCCAAATTGCTTCTGGTCAGGAATCCATACTCCTGTACCTGGAGACAACTGAGGTAACTCTCTAGCCTTGTGGTGTCGGTCAAACCATTGTTTCATTTTCTCTTTCCTCTTTCGTTCCCAATCTGCCAGTGATATTACGTTTGGTTGTTTGGGTATTAGCTCTTTCTCAACCATAGGAACGTTTGTTCGAATCTTGCTGGCCATCGGCAATTCTGCTGGGCTATATCCGTTTGAAAGTGGACTAGGTCGGTACGACAGTAAAGCCATGTAAGAGTCCTGACACTTCCTAAGAAAAGCTTTAACTGTTGCAACTGCTCTCTCAGCTTCTACGTTTGCCTGCGGGAAGCGCGTACTGGATGATGTATGCCTGAATTTGTATGCGCTCGCAAATGATGCGAAGGCCTCAGATGACCATTGTCGGAGAAGAATTCTTCTGGCAGTCCTTGCCGGGAAAACATTGATTTCAAATGATTGATAATTGCACGAGGTGTCGTACTCGTGAGCAGCGCTGTCTTGATACATATCTGGAATAAAATAGTCGATAACCAGGAGATAGTCATTTCCTTTCCATTCAAACAAGTCGGTAGCGACTTTGTGACAACGGTAGGTTGGAAAGGGTGTGGGTAGAAGTGGCTCCATGGGATTTTTCCGATCTTTGCAGCAGGTTGGACAAGAGGAGACCAGTTGTTTGATATTTTGTCCTATCCCAGGCCACCATACTGCTTGGCGGGCTCGATCACGGCATTTTGTGACTCTCTGGTGACTTGAATGCAGTGTGAATATTACCTCTTGTCGCATAGACAAAGGACTAGCAAATTCCGACCATCTCAGTAGTAACACGTTCCACATATAACTCGTCGCGTAGATTCCAGTACGTCTCATGTCTCCCCCAAAGTGCTCGGCTACTCGGTAGATGTGAAGGTCTTGACACAATAGAGGGTGGGATCCTGGTCTTGTAACTTTTTAATTCGCTTCAGTCTTTCCTCAGAAGCTGTTAGTGAACGCATGAAGCTGCATGTATAATTCTCGACTTCACATTCTAGGATGCGGTTGGCGTCATCGTACTCAGGCAGTGGTTGACGAGAGATTGTATCTGCTACAATCAGATCTTTGCCTGGAACGTGCATGATCTGATACTGAAATTGAAATAGACGCATACGGAAACGTTGAATCCTTGGAGGTAGCTCGTCCAGCCCTTTTGTACTCAGAAGTGTAACTAGTGGTTTGTGATCTGTCTCCACGAGGAAAGTCTTGTCAATAAGAAAAAGAAGCAAATTTCTCAGCGGCCCAGGTGATTGCCAGTGCTCCCTTTCTATCTGAGTATATCTCCTTTCTGTGGCTGAAAGGAACTGCAAAGCATACGCTACTATCTTTTCCTCTCCTGTGGGTTGCTTCTGGCATAGAACAGCCCCTAACCCAAATGAAGAGGAGGAGACACTACAGTCTCGCGACTCACATCATACAATGCAAGAACTGGGCTTTATGCAAGCTCTTTCTTCACTTGGTCGAATGATTTCTGTTTCTCTGGTCCCCAAACCCTTGATTTTCTCTTCGCAGTAAAGCGTGTAGTGGCTCTGTTCTGTTAGGCTCAGTCCCGGCTATCAAGTACCCATATAACAGTACTACTCACTACAGTTACCCACTTGAACACAACTACCCGGCCGGTTCATATAGAGTTCTCTGGCGATGAGGCAGGCACAGATTCTCATATCCAGATTGTTTACTAGACGAGATAGAACCAAAATTTCTACGCTTTGAAGTTGAAAATTGAGTGTTAATTAATGACCTTCGCAGAAACGTGCACAGTAGTTGTCAATATGCAGTAAGCTTAAATATAAGCATGTGTGACAGACGTTGTTCATGCATGTTTGTCCTTCGTGCAAATGAGATCCGACCGAATTCTCACGAATGAGACATAAGCTGCAAACGGCTATATCTATATATTCAACGACCCAGGACCGGCTTGTATAAAACAAAATTATTTTCTAAATCTTAACTTTAAATTATGAAACGGTTGTGCAGGCCTCAGATCCCTCCCACAAACAAGCAACAGAAATCGAAGCAATTTACGGATTGTCTCTTCATAATTCCTATATGGACAGCATCACAAAGCAGACCTAAGCATAAACTAAAAGAACACAAGAAAATCGATTAGCACAGCAAACAACAAACAATTTGGAAGAAACAATAGGGTAATCTGGGGTAATTCCGTATACATTTGCCTTCGGTGACGCATATGGTGTAGACAACGCGCCGTTTTAACTTGTTGTTGTAGCTGTCGTTAGCATTGGTCACTGCACTACATACAGGAAAGTTCGTGGTCATGTCTTTGCTCACCTCGATTAGAAACAGGATAAATGTCAGGGAAGGTCAGATTGGGTGGGTGGGGCAATTCCGTACACCTAGCAATAATCGCTTTTCTCAAAGGTTTGGGGTTTCTAACACCGTTCAACACGCACTAACACTTACCAATCGAGTCTGCGTGTCTTTCTGATATGTACAATTAGCGTTTAGTCAACACATCGTAGAAATACATGGTCACTGAGATGTACAATCTGGAACTCTATTGTCACCAATTTTACAGTTATCAGAGCTCCAAGTTACAACATTGTCGTCATTGAGGCTAATTTGAGCGAAGCGCTAGTGAAGCAGGTAGGGATACGTCCCCGCAACATTGCCTGGATGGCTCTTTACTTGCAAGTCTTACCTCCCGAGCGAGTTGACTACTGACAGATCGTAGCACCGAAGGCCAAATAATATGGCTACAAACATACTTGCAAAATGAGCTTTGTTCTTGAAAGTTAGAAACCAGACAAGTCAGCAGATGTGGTACCTTCTGTAACGAGACTGCTCTATAATTAGCATACATGATGTATGAGACACGTGTTCGGGTGTTCGGGTGTACACGCGTAGCTGTTAGCAAGCTCTAAAAAAGTTGTGTTGTGTTCACGCTGTGTTCTATACGCAGGTCTTGCAGAGAACCCAATACACAATACAGATCGTCACATGGTGTCAGGTAGTGGTGACCTTGTATGAGCCACGAAGACAGCGAGCGCGGAAACCAGATATCCACAACCAAGCATGACGATAGCGTTGGGACGAGCCAGACCACCGGAACCACTGAGTCTTCAAGATAGAGATCACTGTGGCGAACACTGGAAGCGATTCGAGCGCGACTGGAAATACTACAAGATTGCCGCAAACTCTCGAAAAAACCGGAAGAGGTTTGCGTAGCGGCCCTGCTCAACGTAATCGGTCAATGGACAAGACACTTTTGAGACATTCGAACGGGAAGACACACCCGATAACCAGAACAAACTAGAGGAAGTCCTCAAGAGATTTCGAGAAAGATGCGTATCAGAGAAGAATGAAACATTCGAAAGGTACAATTTCTTTAAGAGAAGCCAAGAGCCAGGTGAGACCATGAACACATACCTTAAGGCTGTAATGAAACTAGCAAATACGTGCAACTTTGGAGCGCTGAAAGACGGTCACGTGAGAGACAGACTCGTCCATGGTATAGAAGATGATACTGTTAGACAGAGGCTACTAACGGAGGTTACTAAAGAAAAGGACATTGACACTTGAGAAATGTCTGGAAATACTTCTCAGTAGTCAAGTGGCTAGTTAGAGACCTCAAGAGGTATCCACAGAGGAGAGCCCAACACCACAGTCAGACAGACAGGACAAACAGACACGACGTGAATGGCAACCAGCTAAGCCAACAAATGACAGTCAGCCAGCCAAGTAGGCAACATCTACCAGCAGACGTTGCACTTACTGTGGCCTGGACCATCAGCCCAAAAGGCAGACTGCCCTGCAGCTGATAGAACGTGCAGTAATTGCAATAAGAAAGGACACTATGCGCGCGTCTGTAGGACCAAGAAAGTGCATCACATACAGTATTGGCAACAAAAGAAACCTAGCGTAGAGTACTTGGAAATTTAAGCACTTAGGGGTACACCAACAGACAAGGCAATGGCAACAATTACTGTCAATGGACGACGTGACATCGCTTTTCAAATAGACGCAGAGGCTTCATGCAATGTACTACCGTTTCATGATTACGTGCCGGTTACAGGAGACAAAGAAGGAGTAAGATAGGAAGAACTAATGTAATCCAAGTGATGCATAACAGAGCTCATGTCCAGCCAAGAGGAGCCGCATAGTTAGATATTGAACGAAAATTTCACAAGTACAACATACACTTCATAGTGGTACTTAGCGAAGCAACGCCCTTGCTCAGTCTGAAAATAGTTGACAGTGACCAAATACATACAATGCAGCACGAGCTAACAGAGCTAGAGGAAAAACTATAGCACCGGACAGAGTACTGACAAAACTGCTCAATGATCACATCCTTAAACAATACCAAGATGTGTTTGAGGGATTAGGCCATCAAAGGTGAATACACCATACAAGTAGACAAGAGTGTCAGGCCTGTAGTTCATCCGCCACGTAAGGTAACAGCATCCATGCGAGAGGCAATCAGGTTGGAATTAGAAAGACTTACTGCTGAAAACATCATAATACCGGTGACAGAGCCCACAGAATGGGTATCATCAATGGTCTCGGTAAGAAAAAAACGGTCAAGTACGGATCTGCTTGGTCCCCAAAGAGCTCAACCAGGCAATGAAGAGATTGCACTATCCTATGCCCACCATTAAGGAGGTAGCCACACGGCTTACCAAGGCCAAAGCGTTTACGCTACTAGATGCCAAGAGTGGATTTTGGCAGATAACGCTGGATAAGAAGTCAAGCTACTTGACCACGTTCCAAACAGCTTTTGACAGGTACAGATGGCTGCGGGTGCCTTTTGGCATACCATCAGCATCGAGATATGGCAGCAGAACATACATGAGATTATGGAGGGCCTGAACGGGGTGGAAGTCATTGCAGACGACTTTCTCATTATCGGATTTGGAGACACAATGTTGGAGGCAACTAAGAATCATGATCACAATCTGTCAGCATTTCTTGACAGATGCAAGACAAGGAAATTGAAGCTAAGCCCAGATAAAGTCAAGCTCAGGCTGACTGAGATTCCATACATGAGACGCAAGCTAACTGCCCATAACTGCAGCCAGACCCATCCAAAATAGAAGCGATTGTGCACATGCCAACACCCGTGGATATCACTTTAATGAAACGAGAATTAGGAATGGTAAGATAGCTCTCAAATTTCTGCCACGGCTATCCGAAGTGTGTAAAATTCTTAGTCAGCTTGAACACAAAGGAGTCGAATCGCATTGGCAAGAGGAACACGCAAAGGCTTGAGAGGAAGTGAAAAGACAGACTACAACGACGCCGGTTTTAGCGTACTACGATGTCAACAAGGAAACCACAATCCAATGTGATGCTTCCTCAACTGGTTTAGGAGCCACCTTGCTCCAGGAAGGTAAGCCAGTATGTTTCGCATCAAGAGCGTTAACAACAAGTGAGAGAAATTACGCACAAATTGAGAAGTAACCCTTTGCAATCGTTTGTGGATGTGAGAGATTTGATCAGTTCATCTACACGAAACACACAACGGTAGAGTCTGATCACAAGCCACTCGAAGACATTACCAAGAAGCCCATGGCGGATGTGCCAAAGCGATTACAATGAATGTTGATGCGTCTTCAGCAGTATGATATCCAAGTCAAGTACAAGAACAGTCAAAAATGTACCAGGCGGATGCTCTTTCCCGCGCGTACTTGGAAGGTACAGTCACAGCCAAAGACTGGCAAAGTGAACACTGCTGGCAATTTGAAGAAGTAAATCTGATAGAAGACGTCCCCATCGCCAATCCATTATTGGAAGAAATCAGACGAGCCACAAAAGAAGATCAAGTGCTGCAATACATCAGTAACCTGATCCGTACAGGATGGCCATCACGGGCAAAAGACCTACATGTCGCAGCAGGACCATTCCTTCAGTGTCACCATGAAATATCAGTACAGAATGACTTAGTTTTTAGGGAGACCGTATAGATATACCGATATCCCTAAGAGGCAGTATGGTCAAAAAGTTACACAATACACACCTGGGAGTGGAAGGCTGCCTCAGACGTGCAAGAGAGTCGCTCTCTTGGCCTGGGATGAATGCAGAACTGAAGGAGTTTGTCCATAAGTGCTTCATTTGCGCTGCGTATTTATTGTCTGGAGCAATGCCGTGAGCCTCTACAGTCACACAAAATTCCTTATAATCGACGAACTCAATGATACCTTGTCCAACACAGTTATCCACAAAGTCAAAGAACAGTTTGCGAGGCACTGTATTCCAGAGATCGTTGTCACAGACGTAGACCGCAATTTGCCTACGGTGAATTCGAACTCTTTGCTAGACAATGGCAGTTTCATCACATTACGACATCTCCCAGATACCCAAAAGCTGATGGCGAAGTGGAGAATACCGTCAAGACCTGCAAAAACATTCTAAAGAAAGCAAAGGAGACCAACCAAGATATCTATTTATATATGCCACTCCTCGATTTCCGAAGCTCACCGTCCGAAAGCATTAGCTCATCCCCAGTGCAACGATTGTTTGGGAGACGAGCGAGAATACAGATACCTATGTCACCAAAACTTTTGCAACCTACAGCACTGAAAGGGACAGACGTCTCAGACAAACTACACAGAGCCAAACAACGCCAAGAGCGGAACTACGACAAAGTCTCAAAGAATCTCCCACCGCTTACACCAGACCAAAATGTGAGAATGAAAACACCTGGTGAAACAACATGGTCGCTGGCAAGTGTGAAAAAGACAAGTAGGACACCGGTCGTACATAGTCAAATCAGGAGGTAGACAATACCGACGGAACCGTCGTCAACTCAGAACCACCAAAGAAGATTGTAGACCAAGCCCACTAGTGAGTGATAACTCAGCAGATGACGAACCAAATAACGCGATGACGTTGTATCAGGCAGATGTGATGACACACAACCAAAACAGACGACAGTACCGATCCAAAGACCGCCGCCAAGGACTGTCCACACCGCCCCAGACATCAAGAAAACCACACGCGGTAGAACAGTCAAGCTACCTTGAAATACAGAGACTACAACATGTCTTAACGTCGTAACATTGTTATGGTACAGCCTAATGGTTCTAATCTGATAGAGTTTTGTTTCAATTATAAAGAAGGGGGATGCAAAGAGACTGTTCTATAGTTATATGTAGTATAATGTTGTTGATGTTAGTAGGCGTGGTTAGAATGTAATTGACACTTAGCCTAGGAGCCAGTTGGCATATATATATATATATATATATATATATATATATATATATATATATATATATATATATAGCTAGGTGGACATGGAATTAGACCGAATGACCAGTGAAGGAAAAATTAGACCAGTCAAACAGAGCGAATGGGCGGCTCCAATCGTAGTCGTAAGGAAACGTGACAACGAAATACGAATCTGCGGCGACTATAAGGTTACCATCAAGCCATATCTAGAGAATAACAGCTACCCTATGAGCAGGATCTCTTTGTGGCACTAGCCGGTGTAACAAAATTTTCTAAGCTCGACATGAAGCAGGCATATATGCAGATGTAGGTCAAGACTGATAGGCAAGAACATATCATACTACCAATACGAGCAAGGGACTTTTCACATTTACTAAAAATTCCATTAGAAATCTCGACTGCACCAAGCATGTGGCGGCAGCAGATTTACAGGATTTTGTCAGGAGTCAAGAGTCTATATGGACAATGTGCTAGTCGTGGGAAGGACACGGGCAGAGCAAAATAAGAGATTGACAATTATGTTACAAAGACTGGAAAAGGCAGGCCTAAAGTTGAAACTTGAGAAGTGCGAGTTCAATAATACTGAAGTAGAATATCTCGGTCATGTTATTAGTAACAAGGGAATTCACGCCTCTGAGAAAATGGTGTCTGCGGTCATAGAGGCGACAGAACCTAGGAAGTTTCTTCCCAATCTGAGCGCAGCTCTGAGACCGTTATATGCATTACTACAGAAGAATAGACCGTGGAAATGGACTCAAGGGCACAAGGAAGCATTTATTAAGGCCAAGCAGCACTTCTAAGTTCAGGATTCTTAACTCACTATAACCTAGAGAAGCCAGTGACTCTCTCATGTGATGCTTTGCACTACGGAGTTGGAGTATGTTTGTCGCACATCATGCCAGACGGTACACTACAGCCATTAGCATTTGCATCCCAAACTCTTTCTTCTGCAGAGTGCCATTATGCTCAGTTAGAAAAGAGGCACTCACATTCATATATGGCATACGGCAATTTCACAAGTACCTGGCAAAAAGACGTTTCCCGCTTATTACAGATCACCGACCTCTATTGAGGATTTTAGAACCACGTGCAGGTGTTCCTACATTAGCAGCCGCACCCTCACAAAGATGAGCTCTTGCACTCAGTGCTTGCCAGTATACGCTACAATACTGTCCATGTAATCTGAATACTGAAGCAGATGTCTTATCTTGACTGCCCTTACCAGTGAAAGTCAATGATCCAAATGAGACCACATTTTTCATTGATTACTGCGAAATGTTGCCTCCAAAAACGAATGAGATTATAATGGAGGCACATAAAGATCCACTTCTACATGGAAGACGGTAATATGAATTTTCTATTGAAAATGAATGCCTGCTGTGGGCAAGCAGAGTGGTCATTCCGCACAAACATAGACCAAGGATATTGAGTGAACTTCATGAAGATCACCATGGAATGGCGAAGATGAAGTCGATAGCTAGGAGTTTTGTATGGTGGCCGAGTATAGATAGAGGCATATAAGAAACGATGAAGATCTGTGAGCCTTGTCAGCGATTGCAGGCCAAACCAGCGACAGTGGAGCTAGCTCACCCATGGATGTACGCGGGGCAGCCTGGAGAACGCGTACATGCAGATTTTTGTGAGTATGGTGAAAAACATTACTTGGTGATGGTTGATGCTTTTAGCAAATGCCCAGAGGTTCACGAACTTGGCAGCCACGTAACAACGACACAGGCGTTGGATACAATAAGGAGTTTTGGATGTCATGGATTGCCTCATCGCCTAGTGACAGACAACTGACCGCAATTCACTGCAAGTGAATTTCCAGAATTTATGCAGAGAAATGGAATTACACACCAAAGAAATCCGCCTCACCATTCAGCTTAGAGTGTCCAACCCGAGAGGCTTGTACAAGAGTTTAAGAAGAGCCTGAAGAATCGCCTTAATGGCAGGTCGGTCAACAATCAAGAATCAAGGTTCTTACTCCAATATCGAATGACACCCCATAGCACTACTGGCAAGACACCAGCTGAATTACTAGTGAAGCGCCATCTTAGAACCAGATTTACATTGTTGAGACCGGAAAAAGAGAACACTGTGGCGAGAATACAACAAGAGCAGTACGATAGAGCTACAACGATAGAATTACTTTTTAGTACCAGGAATGACAGTAAGCGTTCTTAACACGAGACAAGATAACCGAGGTAAATGGCTTTGGGGAGTTATCAAAGAACACTTCGGACCCACCAATTGTTTGGTCAATGTGCATGGAATTGATCGTTACGTAGACGTAGATCGTTTGAGAAGGAGAGATAAAGGATATATTACAGACTTTACAGCAGAACCAGTTTACGTATCAGCATCTCTACCAGAGCATCAACTCAGTGAGAGTAAGAAGAAAGATCAGAGTTAACATTTGTCAACTGGAACAACAGCGGAAGGAGTCAATCAACCGACATCGGAAATTACAAACATCCGAGAGGAGATACCCTGTCAGGCTAAACAAACAGAAACCGCTGAGGTACAGACAGGATTAATGCTGTTTTCACACTAGGGTTAGGTTAACTACAAGATGTATGAAACATAATACTTAATTGGTTTGGGGTTAGCTAACCTGCGGTCTCACTTGTCTCTTGAGAACATACCTGTACATAAATTATGTCCCATTCGCATGCGTGAAAAAAAACAGCGCAGAGCATGGATCTCTGGCTGTCCGGCTACAGGTACCTTCTATGGCGGTAACGAACAGCAGTGGGGTTGGTATATGCCACCAAGCCAATTGCTAGTGAATCCACCGTCTAGGCCACAGTTCCAAAATGAGAGTGCTGACCTTTAGCAGCCAGGTCACCAGCCACAACAGAACATACAGAAGGTGATTTCCCAAGTAGCACCATCGAGTCATCAGTCACAACAGAACATAGAGAAGGTCGTTTTTCAGGCAACACCATCAAGCACAAACGGGCAAAAACAGAAGCGGTCTTCAAATTGGTCAGATACTGAAGTTAATCTTCTGCTAGAGATCTGGAGGGATGACAATGTTTAGAGTCGTTTACTAAGTGATGGACGCAAGAAACCTGTTTGGGAGAAAGTGGCATCTATGATGGTAGAAAACGGTTATCAGCGTACAGAAGAGCAGTGCAAAGAGAAACTTCACCAACTGGAGAATTGCTACAAGGCTGTAAAAGACAAACACCGAAAAACTGGAGAAGACAACTCTGAAGATTCTTGTCAAGGATACAGCATGAAGTACTTGGTGCAAGGCCTGCCATTGAGCCATTCTGCCCCGTTGAAGCTCAGGAGGTGAATCCAACTGAATTCAACTCCAGAAGTGTGGTGATAGATGAAACTCAACACTCTCATTCCCCAACTTCATCATCATCATCATCATCATCATCATCATCATCATCCCTGTCATCCGAAAAAGAAAAGACTAGTAAGAGAGCTAGAAAAGAAGGTAAAAGTTGTCAAGATAATACCATATTGTTGGCAACAACTAAAATAACGGATATGATGTCCAAAATGGATGACAATGTTTTAAATTTCTTGGCTAAGCAAAGGGAATACGATGAGGAAGTACGAGAGAGGCAATTGCAGCATGAGCTGCCGATTCAGGAGAAACAAGACAAGTTGTTTCTTGAAGTCGTAAAATCTTGAAATCTACTGACAAATAAGAGACATAACACGTTGGCATCTAAAAGTTTTAGTGTTGCTAACATGTTCTCAAGGTGTTTGATGTTATTGTAATGTTAGCATGTACTCAAGTTGTGAGATTATTTGTGCTTCATTAGTAATAGTTTGCTAAGTTGTTAGATTATTTTCTGATTTATTAGTAATGATATGATTTATTGTAATTTGAGATATAATTCAAACATTACCAAATTATACACATCTCTTGTCAATTTGTAAGGTGTGTCTTTGAAGAATTTATTTCATAACTCAACTCGTAACCCTAACCCATAACCCTAACCATAACCTAACGTAAGGTTCATAACTCAACACAGCCTGACTAGAGCTCTTCTGACTGCAACTCCTGCACCTCCTGCAACTGCTGGTAGAGCTGCTGCGACTGCTGGATGTCGGCCACCATCATTACCATCATGTACTAGCCAATTGTCATCTGCATGATCACAATGGGCAATACAATAATTGTGCAGAATACAACATGCAGTTACTACGAAGCAAAGGTTGTTCAAGTGAGTTCCTTGTTGTCTGACGAGGATCCTCCATCGACCTTTAAGCAGTCCAAATGCTTGCTCTACTAAGATTCTTCCCCTGGACAACTTGGCATTGAATGCTGCTTTCTGTCTTGTCAGATTGCCGCTGTGTGGAAAAGGCTTCATTAGCCATGATGGTAATGGGTATGCAGCATCTGCAAGAACCAAAATTGAAATCTGATTGCCGTGTATGTTTATTGTTCCACTGCTAGAAAAAGGTGATTTTTGTGTCTGCCCTTGCCTGTACAACCAGCTGTTAGTAAATGTCCTGGCGTCATGTACGCGACCAGGCCATCGAACTAAAATGTTGGTGAACAAGAGGTCACAGTCTACAGTGCCCTGGAGAACAACAGAATGAAACTCTTCCTGTTGTAATAATCTTGTGGATGGACAGATGGTGCTACTATGGGAATATGAGTTCCATCTACTGCCCCTCCAATTCTAGGCAATCCGAAAATATCTCTGAAGCCTTTTACCACATATCTTAGCCTACGACCTGTTGGTATTTGTATGTACCTGGGCCTAGTAGAGGAACTACCGCTCCGCAAACGTCGTTTGTGATTGAGCATGCAGTTGATATGCCAACACCAAACAGATGTGCAATGGTTTGGTATTCGTTGTTGCCAGACAGCCTCCACAGTGCAATGGCAACTCTTTTTTCCACAGAGAGTGCCTTTCTAGACTTTGTGTCGTCCTTTGTGATGACTGTACGGAGATCGGCACGCAAACGCAAGAACGTCGTTTTTGTCATTCTGAAGTTTTTCTTCCACTCCCCGTCATTCCAAACCAGACGCGCTTGACCCCACCACCTGCAGCTGCGGAGCTTCATCCACTCTGTTCGTCCTCGGCGTGCATGTTTGGTTTTTCTAAGCAGGAGCTGACATAGTAGCGCAAGTATTTGCAGAAACTTCATGCGAAAGACCAGCATCGACGCCGGTAGCTGGTTTTCGCTGCGCTGTAACGCAATGATTTGTCGACGCCGCCTGGCTATGGCAGCATACTGCCGACGACGAAGAAGTAACAAGAATACCGTCTGTTTATCCATCGAATGTCATGTACGAATTGCATGCCAATGTTGCTAACCTTGCGGTAACGGTGCTTGCTAGTCTGGTTAGCACTAACCAAGAATATGACACCTACATGCTCTCAGGAGGTCTGCAAGACGGTTGTTATCTATAATTAAGTTTGCTAACCAAGGTCGCTAACCATAGTGTGAAAACGCCATAATAGCGTTTTCACACTAGGGTTAGGTTAACTACCGGATGTATGAAACACAATACTTAATTGGTTTGTGGTTAGCGCAAACCTGCGTTCTCACTTGTCTCTTGAGAACATACCTGTACATAAATTATGTCCCACTCGCATGCGTGAAAAAAATAGCGCAAAAATTGATCATGGAAAGAGCATGGAGCTCTGACTGTCCGTGGACAGAGGCCGCAGGTACCTTCTATGGCGGTAATGAACAGCAGTGGGGTTGGTATATGCCACCATGCCAATTGTTAGTGAATCCACCGTCTAGGCCACTGTTCCAAAGTGAGAGTGCTAACCTTCAGCAGCGGTGTCACCAGCCACAACAGAACATACAGGAGGTGATTTCCCAGGTAACACCATCAAGCACAAAGGGGCAAAAACAGAAGCGGTCTCCAAATTGGTCATATGCTGAAATTAGCCTTCTGCTAGAGATCTGGAGGGATGACAATGTTCAAAATCGTTTACTAGCTGATGGACGCAACCTGTTTGGGAGAAAG
Source organism: Corticium candelabrum (assembly GCF_963422355.1). Classification (NCBI taxonomy): domain Eukaryota; kingdom Metazoa; phylum Porifera; class Homoscleromorpha; order Homosclerophorida; family Plakinidae; genus Corticium; species Corticium candelabrum. The sequence continues at coordinate 2,536,974 of NC_085092.1, read as the reverse complement.
TGGCAGCTAAGATGGTGGAAAACGGTTATCAACGTACAGGAGAGCAGTCCAAAGAGAAACTTCACCAACTGGAGAAGAAAACTCTGAAGATTCTTGTCTGGAATACAGCATTTTAGATAAAGTACTTAGTACTTATAGTGCAAGGCCTGCCATTGAGCCATTCTGCCACATTGAATCTCAGAAGGTGAATCCAACTGAATCCAATACTGAACTCAATTCCAAGCAGTGTGGTGATAGATGAAACCCACCATTTGAAATCTCGTTTCCCAACATCATTATCATCATCATCCATGTCATCCGAAAAAAAAGAGTAGTAAGAGAGCTAGAAAAGGGGGTTGCAAGAGTTTCAAGATGATACCATATTGCTGGCAAGAACTAAAATAACGGACTTGATGTCCAAAATTGATGAGAAGTTTTTAATTTCTTGGCTAAGCAAAGGGAATATGATGAAGTACGAGAGAGGCAATTGCAGCATCAGCTGCAGATTCAGGAGAAACAAGACAAGTAGTTTCTTGAAGTTGTAAAAATCTTAAGAAACTAATGACAAATAAGAGACATGACACGTTGGCATCTAAAAGTTTTAGAGTTGTGAACATGTTTTCATGGTGTTTGATGTGATCGTAGTGTTAGCATGTACTCAAGCTGTGAGATTATTTTGTGCTCCATTAGTAATAATTAGCTAAGTTGTTAGATTATTTTCTGGTTTATTGGTAATGATATGATATATTGTAATTTGAGATATATTTCAAACACTACCAAGTTAGACACATCTCTTGTTAATTTGTAAGGTGTCTCTTTGAAAGATTTATTCCATGTGTTTAATGACCAGAAAATATTACTCAAATGAAAATTATCGTTTCCGGTTGTCTAACTTGTGTTAGGAAAGGGCAATCATGGAGAGCCACTACTCAAATATCCTACCTATCCATAGCAAACAGTTGCCACAGATATTTAACTACGAAGGCGATCATACCTCTTATTCATGCTTATACCCTGCATGAGTTATATCCCCAGGTGCTCCCGCGCTTACTCTCGCTCTCGCAATAGATTTAGCACTTCACTCTCTTTAGAATTTGTCTTACGAAATCACGTGATATGAAGTGCAGACGTGCTGCTAGAAACGAGACTTCTCTAGACAGCACACGCATACCCTGCACGCGTTATCATTGTAGCAGTGCAAGGGCGCAGTGCAATAGAACCAGCACATTACAAGCGGAAGTCATACTCCAGTCATTTCCATTTTGCCTTTCTCAACAGAAAATGACCCCGATCTACATTCTAAGATCTGCCGATTTCGTGATTTTGTGGTGACAGAAGACAGGCAGACAGATACAAAAACAAACCAACTACTTACTCCGCTTGTGCATGAACTCTGGGTATATTAGCCTTGTATCAGACCCCCTTCCTCTATCCTGTCCAGTTCCCGTGTGACACTAAACAGCGCCAGTGTAGCAACAGATTCGGTCAATCTCCCTGTTGCCCCGCTAACTAATTTAGACAAAACGTTTTCGCCCGCGCCGCATCTTCTCAGACGCCGAAATTTACAAATTCGGTAAAATAGATGCAACGGTTCCACCAATTTACAAAAAAATTGCTAGGCATTAGCGTCACACACCTATCTAAACACCCTTTGATTCACGCTGTTTCAATTGCTAAGCGCTGTGTTCATGTTTCTACAGATCACTTGACACTGCCTCGCGGATCCGACTAACAAAGTCACGCGTGTTAGATTCCTTCTTGAGAGCGCACGCTAAGCTGCACAAGTCTTTTGTTGTACAGTGGTACTTGTAGAACAAAAGACCCACTAGCAGCTGTACAAATGACAAAAACGTAGAACAAGCTCTTGGTGTAAGAAGGAGCTACAAAACCAAATCCTAGGAAAGAAGCGTCCAGATGTCACTGTCTATATGATTATAATCAAGGCAAAAAGTTACTGTTGGACATGACAGTTACTCATCCCTGGGCACTGCATAACATCGGATCGAGCAAAACGATATCAGGGTATGCTGCATCTTCAAAGAGCGATCAAAGAATAGCAAGTATCTGTCTGCAGCAATAGACCTAGGACACTTGTTCCGACCTTTTGCATTGGAAGTGTTTAGCTATTGGGGTGCTGAGAGTATTAACACTTTGAAGGAGGCTGCCAGTCTCGCGCCAGCAGCACAGGGCATGTCTTACGGTGACTTTGCAAACTATTGGCGGCGTCAATTGGCAGTCTGCCTTCAGAAAGGAAATGCAAATATGATTCATAACAAGGTTGCAGCAATTATAGCGCAGACTCCAGTAGATCCTAATTCGATAAACAATATCGAAGCAAGACATGCAGTATCGATTTTACGTAAATTAGTGTCATTCTTGCGTGTTAGTGTTGATGTAGAGTAGAGGTTGTATTTGTGTCTACATAGCATATGGTAGTTTGCTTAGCGACTGATTTGATGGTTATAGATCATATTCTGTATCTACGTTGAAGATTTATTTCAAATATATGTGTGAGAGAGAGAGAGAGAGAGAGAGAGAGAGAGAGAGAGAGTGCGGTACGAGACTAATATGAAGACCTAACTGCTTCATCACATAATTTATATAACCGATGATCGCTTTTCCATGAAGCAATCTTCAAATGTTTGTAGCACATGAATGAAAACAAAAACCAACATACCTATTGCAAAGTGCGCAGATGGGCTGGATTGCTTGCCTGTCCAAGATATCGGTCGAGCCCTGTCGTTTTCCTTGTCCTCTTCTGTCTTTCTTTCCGGTTAGTACACATCACCATCAGAAGTTCTAGAAAAATATTGTTATTGTTAATTTTGTAATTACTAGAACACAAATTGAAAAATGTTGTTGGCGAGCTACTGTCATATCGAAAGGTCTTGACTACCTCCTGGATACCTCGTAATACATTTTGCTATATTCCCACTACCCATACCACTATTCTCTACCACTTTTGCTTGCGCTATTGTGCATGGTCTAAGGCTTTGAGCCGTCGGTTGTGGTATTTGATGTAGGGTGTGTATGTGTGTCTGGAGGTGGCAAGATGTGTTGTAACGGGCATAGAACTAGTAGCTATGTATCTCGAACGAAGTGTAAACCATGTTTTTGCTTGTCATGGTTGTCCAAACATCGCAGTATTCGCGGAAGATGAAAACACGCATAGTGTACGACTCTAGCTAGAGAAGGATAAAAAATGCAGAAGAAAGAGATAAGCACATAGATTCGAATTGTCTGCTATTATACACTATATGTGTAGCAGGGTAGTCGAAACATAGTTAGTACTATTCGCCCAAGAAAGAAAAACGCGCATTGAGTCGATTTTAAAACTACTAGATACAGATCGAGATATATGGCCCTCGTTGTGTTGACCAACCAGTAGATTGCCATATGCTTCTACAGAACCTTTACGGAAAAATTTAGTGAGCGATATTTTCTTTGTGGATTTCGCACTGGTCGGGCGTCTTCATTCCTTCAAACAGACCCGCAATTCGTATCCGACGTATTCGTGAAAGATCTGTAACTGCACGTGAGCCTTCCTTTCCAAGGACGACGTGCATGTTCAACACAAGATGCGGCGGACATTGTATACGCACACAACGTCGACCAGCGAATGGTACGTGCAAACCATTAATATAACAATCTAAACGTACTGTTAGTATGGAATCGGTCAGAGCATTCGGACTACTCGAAGGACTTAAAAGACTAGGGAGACTTGGAATACTTGAACGCACGAAGAATAAAATGCAAGTGTGCATCGTGCATGGCCATCCACCTCTGGAACGTAGAGTGTGATTCCAGATATACGTGTGTATAGGAAACCATTGGAGGCATTCTAGGCTAGAGAAGAACGAGAATATCCTGCAAAACTACAAACGTGCATTCGCGCGCGCGCGCGCGCCAGCAGAATGACAAGAAGAACCCAATCCCCTACTTGTTCTGGTTGCCACGGTTGATGGGGCGAATGTGTCCTTCGATACAGTATATTCCATCTACCTTCCACCATACGGCAAACCCTAAAATTATATGTCGGGTTGGGATTATACTGCATGGAGTGCATTTGAGACTACTCGTGTTGTCTGGACAAGAGAATCCTGAAATTTACGGAATACCACCTCGCACTCGCCAGGAAGCAAATCCACAAAACCAAATATATGAAAATTATAAAGAAAACGACAATAGTGCTGGTAGAATTTGCCTATATTCCATCCGGCCAACCGCAATGTGCAGCGCGACAGTTGGTACGAACAATGCCTGCTAGAATGAGCTGGAGTGCAAGAAACGCTCGTCAACAATGTAGCCAACTATTGCTTATGCCCTAACAAACGTCTGGAAGAATCCTTTGCCCATCCGGACGGACAAATCAAAGTATCTATATACAAATGGGATGCTCTCCCAAAATGTCACATCAGTGTATAGCCAGAAGTGCCGTCGAGGCAGCGCAAAAGATGTCGACAGGTGAAGAACCCCTATTCTGTGTGCACCGCATTGCCAATCAGTACAAGCAGATTGCAGATGCAATTCCCTTCAATTTATTTCTCTAGAAAACGGCAAGACTCTATATGCGGTATATTGAGGAAACGCCAGCACAGGAAAAATCTGTGGTGTCCCCAAGAAGTACAAAATGCAGAATGTCGAAGTCTTGGAAAGAAATACGTACCCGTGTGGGTGTCTGCCTTTGGCTTTGTAGGTATACGGATCCATTCCATGGCACTCGACCAACAGGGGAGGACGTGCACAAGACTATCTGTATAATGATACCAAAACCTTGAAAGAACTGCATTCTTGGCCCACTCCAAATGTTCATTCGCTAAACAAGATGCAAATGTGCTCGACCACTCGACGGGATTCGACCAATCGACGGAATCAGACCGATTGCGGACACAGACTTAGTCCGTTGGCAGTGGAATAGAAGGTGCATGCTAGCAAAGAGTAATTAATTGTAACTTTCGTTTTCCATAGAAGAAGTACCAGCCAAACAAAAGGTTTGTATGCTCTGAGCCTGTACTCGAGATAGAGGTAGACATCTCAAAGCAGACTCCTCAAAGAAATCCAACTCCTATTAGCAGAGAACAATTGGCGGGAGGCCGTAGACACATGCAGACGAAAGCGTCTGGATAGAGTAGAACAAACTCGACTGTACACAGATCGAGAAAGGACGAAAACAAGCTGCACTATATCTCAAAGAAATAGACTAGTAGAAAACCATTATGGCAGTAAAGGTGGAAAATACACAAATCACTGCAATGTGCGTCAGAAATATTTTACGGAGAATGATGGTATTGATGCTAAAAATAAAAGAATAACAGACAGACAGACAGACAGACAGACAGACAGACAGACAGACAGACATCGCTGTCTTTGATGTGGGCTCAGGCACCAATGTAGAACTTGATGTAGCCGTGGCTTATACAGACACATTGCCCCAAGCTTCTAAGAAGGAGGGAGCAGCTGCTGCAAACAGGGAGAACAGGAAGTTAACCAAATATGGTCAAAGTCACTCTCCTTGCTGCACCTTCCTTGATACTTGTTCCACTTGTGTTTGAGCATTTTGGCCATTGGGGAGAACGAGCCACTAGATACCTACAGGAATTATCAAACAGGTCGACGGATGATGATGATGGGAATAAAAATGCTAAAGAGTTCATGTGTTACTGGAGAAAACGATTCTCAACAGCGCTACAACATCCCAATGCTAAGACTACTGCAAGGAAACTATCACGCCTTTTATCTATGAGTTCTAGCAATGTAAAGAAGTATCATACTCAGTTTTGCGTACATTATTTTGCGCGGGGTATTGACCCTATTGGGTCTCTGGAACATTTTAAATAGTTTTGTTAATAGCATTCATTTATGAGAATATATGAAAAAGACAGACAGACCGACAGACAGACAGACAAGCAGACACTACAACGTCGCAATGCGAAAGTCAGTCTCGGACAAAGTCATTAGCATAGCGAGATTAGAACGTCAAAATGTAGTTTGTTCACTATTTTGTATGATTCAGGACCGTAATGGTCCTATTGTGTTAGTGCTAAGTTGCTCATAATGTAAACATTTGATTTAAATGGAAAATATATGCATTGAGACAAACAGACAGACAGACAGACAGACAGACAGACAGACAGACAGAGAGGCAGGAAGGCAGGAAGGCAAACAGACAGGCAGGCAGACAGGCTGTTACATTGCACATCAACTCTACTACTAGTCCATGTAACAACTGCAAACTTTATCAATAAAAACACAGTAACAAGTCAATGAATAAAAGCTGGATCCCTATCGTATACACCATTGAAATATTACACTTAGATAACTTTCTTAGAATAACATGAGAGTTACAGACAGCAGTTTATGCCATTTATCTCTAAAGGCTGCTTCAATGAAAATACCATTTTCATCTTTCAACTCTATTTGAGATTTTGTTTAGATACTCTTCAGCCATAGAGCTCCCGCAGCCAAAGTGCTAAAAAACACAAGAAAATGCGCAATGTATTAGACCCTGATAGAGGTCGCTGTTGTTCATATTTCTTCATCTTTCTTTGTTCCCTCATATCAAATCAGCTGCATATCCTGATTTTTCTGCAACAAGTTGTAGGATGTCTTGAGAAAGTAAGAGAGCCGTTCAAATGTCCAGATCTGCAGTGGAATGTTCATTGAGACGCATACTGCTATATCAAGGTAATTTCTTGAGTCAGCATACCTATTTCTAAGCTCATTGAAAGGAAGCGCTTAAACCATCGAAACATTTAGGCCAAGTCAAGACAATTGTACTGTGCTGCCAAACTGGACCATCGCCAAACTTACAACATGGTAACCCTAATTGCCAAGACTAGCGACACAGTCACACTTAGTAAAGATTAGAGAAAATTACAAGGAATTTTGAGTCTGAAGAAAGCTGCTAACCAAATTCCGAATAATTCCGAAAATTCCGAACACATTTTGGTACTGAAAAACACCTTGCAGCCATAAACCTGCTTCACTTCATGACATGATCTTTGCTGCATGTTTGGCAGAAGGTGGTTACACAATGCATGTTGCCGCATTCCCTTCAGTAATATCGGAGCTCAGGCAAAAATTTTGTAGTTTTACTAGATAAGCTCGGACAAAAACTGAGGTATAAGTGCCTTTCCATCTGATGGTAATATCATGTATATACGGTAAATAGTACCGAGTAAGCTTAGTGCCCTTATGCTGACTACTCCCTTACTGCGGCCGGTGCATGTTTTCCTGTAGTAATTAAAACGTTGGATGGCAGATAACTTGTGGAGAAACCGCGAATGAGCATCCCGTCTGCAGTTTTCACTCTTAATTATGTCTTTAGGCAGTGTCTACCACATTCACGTTCAAGAGAACGCATAACAGAGTAGATGCACGTACGCACTGCAGTGATTATAGTCTAGAACCAAGCCTGGTCTAGAAAGTAAAATCATGTCATTTGCTAAATTCTTTGCCCAAACATTTATATATATATATATATATATATGTCCTATAAACTAATGTCTAATTACACCTGTCCGAATGTCTAGTCACGCCGTGAGTGTGGGACGTCATAAAGTTACTGACGTCATATCCGCTTTTAGTCGTTTGTGCCCCCTTCAGCCAAACTCTGGATCCGCCGCTAAGATCTATGTTTAAAATATATGCTATTTGACAGACAGACAAACAGACAGATTATCTTGTTCTTCGATAAAGCACTATTGCATGATCTAGTCACAAAAAGGCAACAGTTCTGGAATTTTTAAATCAACAAACTTAATGCTGAATGACTCTGTTATGTAGGAAGTCCTCTACTCTACACTGCTCATGAGTCAACTTTAGACACTTTTCTACTGATCACTCTTGCATTGAATCTCTTTATACACACTGATATCTGATGTCTCCACCTGTTCCGGAAATCAGCTTCTTGTTTCGACCTATCAAATCGCTGACCTCCTTGTACACAGACAGACAGACAGACAGACAGACAGACATTGTCAACTGTTTGACTCTTAGTCGTAGTTAGAGACCTCTTGGGTCTCAGTTGTCTTAGAACTTGCTGATTTTAGCGTGCTGTAGTCTGTAATAATGTCTTATATAAGAATATATGTATTGACAGACAGACAGACAGACAGACAGACAGATAGACAAACAGACAAATGACAAACAGATCTCCAGACAGCAAATGAGACGAGCAGAGCACCAGACAGACAAACAGATTAGTTAATAAATAGTTATTGTAAGACCCTGTCAGGGTCAACTGTAGTGTATCGTGTATTAGACTTTTAGCTAAGAGTTGCGTAGTTTGATTTAGCTTGTAATAGTTCTGATTTAGCCTGTAATAGTTCCGATTTATGAAAATATATTTCTTTGACCAACAGACAGACAGTCAGACAAAAAATAAAGAAGTCTTTCTTTTGAGAGGAAGATGAGAAGCAATCTGCATTAGACCCTTAATTAATAGTTTCGGTAGCATTTTAGTTATGTACGTTTCCAAATGTAGCTGGATTAGAGTAGAGTAAATTATTGTTGCAGTATGTACCTCTAGAGCTTGTATTGTAGCATTTGTAAAAAAATTGAATATGACAGATAGACAGACAGACCACTAGCTGACACTGGGTGCTTTAAATTGCACGTAGTATAGCTGCTTTTAGAGTTTTAGAGTTTCTCCAAGTTTGTTTTGAGTTTAGTTTACTAGTAGTTCACAAACAATGATACTAGTTAGACAGCATATATAGTTATTTGCATTGCGGAAATTATAGATAAATGTTCGAATAAATGTGATTGACAGACAAACAGACAGGCAAATGGGAAACAAATAAACAGACAGACAATAGACAAACAGACAGAAGAAGTAGACAGGTATTAATTAAATCGGGTACATGTCTAGATAATATCAACGAGTTCCTTTGTCCTCGTAACTACCCGCTTCGTGTGTGCTGGGTCAGTCGATCATCGTCATCATCATCATCATCATCATCATCATCATCATCATCATCATCATCATCATCATCATCATCATCATCATCATCATCATCATCATCATCATCTCTCTCAGCTAGTCTACACACAGAATGAAGGACGTCTCTACTTTGCAAATAGCACATAGCCGTGAACGGGTCCTAGACGCAGGCGATAATTTTTGCACTGACAGAAATCTTCCAACGCAATCAACGTGACGTTGATGAGCATTCACTCCGTTTGCAACAAACAAAGCTACGGCAAATTTTTTAGCTAAGCAAGGACAAGTTTTGTCGAATTTCACGTGCACTGTGTGATGATCATACTTTGCAGTCGATTTGTTAGACTACATGTACACCACCTAAGCGTGCGTGCGCTACACAGTGGTAGAAGAACTAGGTCGGAATTCGCAAACGGCACTTCGAGAGACTCCAACAAACTACGTCTAGCAGAATAAAACTTTGCAGCTACTTATACGGCTTACAGAATCTTGAACAGTCGATAGTAGAACATTTAGGGCTCCTGAGCACGAATCACACCACTATTGCACTATACTGCGCATGTACGACTCGAGGTGTCGGTGTTCGCTTGTCCCAGGTTTCCTACCTAGATCTCAATACTGCTGTGTGAATATGAAAAATGAAATAGAAAGGTACTGTACTTTTGGTGAACACAGACATCGTATATGTCAATTTATTTTTGCTAGATCTAGCTAGCTAAAATAAAACTGGAAACTACTTTCGATTTTATTTAGGGGCAAAAACTTAATTCCAAATCGTGCTGTAGTACAGTGCGGGACAACATAAATGCCCGCGCGCGCGTGAGGTCAGAAAAACGCGCGTAATTTGAATTTGCCTAAACGGTCTCACTTCAAACTTTGCACATTTCTCTACTAATAGTTCGTGTATATTATCTCAACGTAAATAAGATATCAAAGTGCGTCTTCCTATTAAAGGAATGAAAAGACTCGGCCGCCTACTAAATTTATGTTTCTCTACGAAATATGCATAGTTTGCCGAAAGTCGATAATATTGCTCATTGACATTGGTAATATAATGTTCTAACAATCTGCCGTTGTGAATTTCTAAATTCTATTGTCTACTCGAGATATTAATTAACCAAATGAGGCTCCAAAAGAGAATACACTCTGGAGCCTATCATTTTCTCATTTCGACCCTGCTGACACCGAAACTTCATCTAGAGCATCTAGACGCATTGGACTAAAAAACGTTCGAAACCGTTTTCGAATATTCGTCCATTTAGTTGTTTGGCAACTGTTTATTTGCTTACAACATTTCTATAGCTAACACAACCTATTGATATTGATTGAACACAACTCATAAATCTAACAGCAAATAATCATCTAGCAGTCAATAAACGCAACAACGCAGCTGCAGCGGCGCTCATGACGGTTTCTGATGGCTAGCTGCCTGTGAACAAACTCAAACAGCAACAACGACAGCATCTTCAGATCGTCAGACGCTAGAGATCTTACCCACTCATCCAAACTATCCTAAACGTAGCTGTCCGAGAAAGAATCTGAGCTCTGATCGACACTGTCAGGAGCTAAGAAGCCCCTATCTAGAGATGAAGCTGTCGCCGTCGAGTTCCCGAAATGGGCCCCTGTCCCATGATGTTTTCGTCCTCTTCCGTTTCGCTGCCACGGCTAGCATTCGAGATTGAACCTACTTCTTACTCCAACGCGTGGAGTCCATGGCGATAGCAGAGACGGGAGTGGCAGATTTAGCGTAATTACGGCGTTGTCAGGCCATTGTCCAATCACCAAACAGCCACGCCTATATAGTAGCCAATCATTGAACAGAACGCTAACTTCGTTTTTCTCATAGCTACAACCACGTGGGATAACACCATTTGATAGCTAGCTCGCGCTACGGCGAATATTCGCATGTGTGGGATGGGCTAAAAATACGCAGGACGAAATTTTTAGCGCACGTTAAAGTTTTTGTGAGCCACTCAAAAACAATGTGAGCATGCTCATAAATGCGTATCCCGGATATTCGACATGTTCCGGCATCACGTGCGGTACTACCCGGAAGCCAACTCACATCTCACTCAGTTTGAGGGCTTCACACCTCTCCGCGACCTTCTCTGGGATATACCTAACATGTCTGCGGTCGACATACAGCTAGTAGACGCCGATCGACGCAGCAACTCAGCCAGCAGACGCACTGGCAAGAGAAAGGCCCGCCCATTGGCTGGTGGCCTCTCTGAATGCAGAACGGCCAAGAAGTATCCAGTCGAGGCATCGCCTTTCAAGCTGGCGGACAACTCAGCTGAGGTGTTCAAGTCGCAGGAGGAGCTCGACGAGGCGCTCGAAGGCCTGAAATCGCGAGAGGAGAAGCTGGCCGAGCTCATCGATACCTACAGTCCGCCTCACTTTCTTCTGGTAAGCATCCGTGTTTGCACGGCGCTAACTCGGTCGTCTGCAAACGCGCTGGTGTCAGCGACAAGCATCTGTCGTGATGCGAAATCCCGCCCACCGGGCGTTGCAACAGGAAAAGGGGGCGGTGTGTGATGAAAGGGGCGGTGTGTGATGATGAATGGGGCGGTGAGATGTGTGTCCATGTGTATGATTCACTTTGTAGAACGAAACCAACTCTCGTTACTCTGCAATATATCAGACCTGGCAACTTTTGAAACGCGAAAAGCGTGAGACAATGCAAATGACCACACTTACGCCAAATTGATCTGATCTCTCTGTTGGACAAATCTACACTCGGTCTTGCTACTTTTAAGATTTTTTGGTTTGGTTTGGTTTCTACCGTTACGTCATAGCAGCCGCATATCCAGACTCTGTATATCTTACCCGCCGCGTCATAGTGGGGTCTGGGTACGCGAGACCAATTAAGGGTCTGATGAGTACAAGTGATTCAATGTTGAAGTGCGCGAGTCTCACCCGTGATTCGTGAGAGTTAACAGGCCTGAAGGCATATCGGTGTGTTTGTTTGTCGTAGGGAGAGGCCGGTGAGCCGTTTGAGTATCTCTGTCGCAGTCTCATCGAGCACCAGATCTCGTCGAAATCCGCGCAGACGATCTGCTCCAAGTTCATGCTCCGATTCGGCTCGGAAAAAGAGGGACGCTTTCCGACGCCGTCGCAGGTGTGCAAGGGAACCGACGACGAGTTGAAGGCGGCCGGTCTGAGCGCTCGCAAGATGTCGTACATTCAGGATCTTGCGAGGAAGTTTGACAGCGGGTGAGGGTCATATGTAGGTTGAGATGGACGAGTGGGATGGGTGGCGAGTATTGTTGTCTGTTGCAGTGAAATTGACACCGAAATGTTGATGAATACGGGAAATAACGACTGCCACAAGATTCTGACGCAAGTGAAAGGCATTGGGACGTGGATGTGAGTGTGAAGTTGGAAAATGATTCTCGTGTGTGACTCTGTATAGCGTTTATTCGGATTGGTCTCCTTTTATAGCTTAAGTTATGGAATGTTGAATCTTTGTTTGGTTGGTTCGTTGCTGTTGCTGTTGTTGTTGTTGTTGGTGGTGGTGGTGTGTGTCTGTCTGTCTGTCCGTCTGTCTCTCTGTGCGTGCGTTCATGTGTGCTTGCTTGCTTGTGTGTGTGTGTGTGTGTGTGTGTGTGTGTGTGTGTGTGTGTGTGTGTGTGTGTGTGTGTGTGTGTGTGTGTGTGTGTGTGTGTGTGTGTGTGTGTGTATTGTCTAAAGTGTGGAAAATACGGAATTATTTTGGCCTGGACAGACTGAGTGTATGTTGGACATTCTTGTATGGTGTTACATGTATAACTAAGTGCCTCCCTACTGCAGCCATTTTGCATGTAATTTTTACAACCAACTTCCAAGGGAGAAATGGCGTTAAAGGCAGCTGAGGTTTTCTCTGGATAAAGCATGCTAGGAGGCACCCAAGTTTATGAAATTAACAGTTACACCATTGGACAGGCCATCGCATGCTAAGAGATGAGGTTTACACTATCATATATCAGGGTTCTCCCTAAAGCATGGTGCAGTGCCACACTGAGAAATCCCAGCCACATGACCAAGTACAATCGCGCGTAAAGAAAAACAAGGGAAGATCTGCGTTCTAAGTGACTGCGAAAGTTGTTATTAGAAGGCTAGTCACTGAAGAACGGATTCATGGTCAACCACTTACCTCTTCCACTTTCGAAGTCAATGTAGAACGTCCCGACGTTTCGTTTCCGCGAGAAAGGTCTGGAATTTTGAGGCTATGCAGATGTCTGCATTAATGTGTGTGTGCGTAAACGAACAGGGAGATGAAGAGGAAAGTGGCAGGTTCAATAACTTCATTCTTTCCCATATTGGGGCGAAAGTCAGAGAGCATGTCCCGAAGGGACAGAAGCTAAAAGTAACGAGCCAGAGGAAACCAGTTCCAGTCAAGCGGATCAAGGAGCTCTGCCTCAGGCTGACCGTAATAAGTCACAGTCTGACTCTGCCGCTCTCGACGACAGTACGTCTAACTCCAAGTCTTCAAAGCACAAACAAGGTCAATATGACCCGGATTGGGAGAGGCAATACCCTTGGGTGTATCCAATGAGTGATGGAAAATGAATGTTTTGTAAACTATGCCAGCGCTTTAACACATGCAATGAACACAATTTGTCCACCATTTTTTATCTTTTACCTTGTGTCTTGCTGCGTAAAGATGTTCTTGCGCGACATGCTGATTCTCTTATGGATAGATCAGCTGTATTCCAAGAGCAGGAGCGTCTAGCATCCTATCATAATCATGGGATTGTCCAAGCACTTAGTTTGAAGTCATCAACAATATTATTAACTAGCAAAGGTCTTGGTATCTGAGCGTCTGTCGCAGAAAGGGACATGTCTTGCAACTACCGTCCGTCTCCGCCATGCTATTTTGAAATCCTGGGGAGAACCCTGTATATGCGTACCGATGGCTGTTTTGTCCAAACACATCCGAACCTGGTGCAGTATTTGGTCGGACAAACAACACATTTGGTGGGACATTGTCCTATGTCCTACCGTTATTTTCCACACTGGGACTCTATTCCCATGTAACTGCAAATATCAAACAGATCATTAAAAACCCACTCACTGTTATCTATCTACCTTGACAACAATCGAGAGAAAATCAAGTGTCCAGTCACCAAGCCCAAAGTTACATTTAGCTGGTGGTACTACTACACCCTTGCTATGGACACTGAACACATCTGTAATAGTCATTGACTCAACAAGACAACTAGAGACGTTTTATGCACATATTTGAGAAAAATTCCAATCAGTGTGTGCAAGGAATGATAATACAGCCACATTAGATCTGGCAATCACCTCAAAACCATAATAATATTGCCTCAGCACAATTGCTCGTGCAATTGTATTATTGCCCAGCATAATTGCTCGTGTAATTGTATTATTGCCTCAGCACGATTGCTTGTGTAATTTGTTGGGTGTAATTGTTGGATGTCGGGTCATATCTCATGGTGGCACATTAGTACAACAACACTACAACAATACTATACGGGCAGAAGGATCACATACCAAGGTGGACATAGACAACAAACCTACAGAATATATGAAACTATTAATCATTTTTGCGTTTGTATTGTGGTAAGACTGACAGGTTTGTAATGGCAGTGATGTATACAAGCCCGACTGAATTAGAGTGTTCATCTTTGAAAATGTATTTATTAAACATGATCCTTTCCAACATTGAATTGTCAATGCCAATTTGCAAATCCCTACTAATAATTAATGTATGTACCCTTATTGCTTGTTCGCTTTGATTTTATGGATCTCATCTCTTTATTAGTGTCGACATGTTTCTACTTTTCTGTCTCAAGCGTCAAGATGTTCTCCCACTAGCTGATTTGGGAGTGAGACGAGGTACATCAAACACAACTTGTACTCCATTTTGGTCATGTTTTGTCGGTTTTTTTCAGGTTTTCAGCAGTTCTTTAATTTGCCAGCTCTTCCTCCTCCTGAGCAAATGCTGCTCCTAGCAAAGAAATGGGAGCCGTACCGATCAATTGGCACATGGTACATGTGGCGTCTGGCAGCGGCAACCCTTCAGTAATATCCTAGAGAATCTATTCTTGATGCATCCTTTTCTATCATCGTGTTTCTTATTTTCTCAATCGTGACACTTTGGTAATCAAAACCAATCTGTATTTTTCTACTATTATGTGATAACTGAGAATTGCTTGTCAGTGTCCTGTTTGTGGGTCATATTTCCATTCTAATGTTTCCTCTCACAGTTTATTTAAATTCAATAGACATACCAAGACATTTGTTTGTCATCCCGCGACCGTTTTCTTTTTATTCTTTCTTGTCATTTCCCAGTGAATTGTTTCTGTTTCTGCCCGTGCCAGCTCGGCAAGCCGACGAGCAAATTGTTTGCTGCAACCGGCAACAGGGTCTAGGTACGTCTGCCTGCGAACTACAAGGAATAAGTATTCAATCAGCTTGACAAGCAGGTTACGAGTATGATTAAGTCTTCACCCTTCAGTGATGTCATGCCTCTCCCTGTTGGATACCTACAGACAAACAAATAACTGACCAATTTGAATTACATTTGAAAAGTAGTGTTAATGTCAGGTTCTGCACCATACACACTGATTGTTTCTTAACTGATAAGACTGGACCAAGTAACATGCCAGCTTTGCATTCTTACTATTTCAAACAGTGCATCTTGTTTAGGGTAGATATGTACAGTTGAATGTGGGCATTCATCAATACCTATTGTAAGGGATGAAATAAGTCAGAGCCAAGATGTTTTTATTGTGCATGCCATTACCATCTCCTACAAATGGTTATGAAAATGATGAAAATCTTCAAGCTCACTTTCGAATAGATAATTACAGCAAACAGATAATCAACCAAATATTGTGATTGGGTATGTGCAGGCCGACCCCACACATACTCCCCCACACATACTCTAAGACGTACATTTGAATCAAGGTGGAAGTGTTGCAGTTTGTTCATGAATCAAGCAAATTGTGCAACAATTCTACATGTACAGCCACTGAAATTGATAGGCACGATATTCATTACTCACTGCTAGAGACTTTCCAGTTTCAGAAGAAAAAAGTGAACCTTGTTCCATGCTGTTCAACATGCACCTTGTCACAGAAACTGCATGAAGTTGAGTGTACACGTATTGTCACTTTTGAGTCAAACACCTAGCATGCATGTGCATTTCCTAACCAATTTGCTACAGCAGAGCACACTGAACAGTCATTTGGTCTGCTCTTGCTGTAAGACAATCCAGCTATGTGTATGTTTGTCTTATTGCAGAGCCAGTGGAGCCAATCCAGTTGGTCCAGCCATGGCCCGACCAATATTTAAAAATACTAATAGTACTTCCACCTTTTTTGAAGGCTAAAGAAGGTAACTTTTGGGAAGGGGTATAGCTGATTAAAGAAGGTTGTACTTAATTAATTTATTAATTCCTAGATAGAGGACTTGCCTGAATGTTTAAAAGTTTTAATGTTTAGCTTAGGGATATACCAAGCAGTCATTGCTATACTTATTCTTGTCACGTGAATGACCACACTGTTTAGGGAGTGTGGACTAATCTACATTTGCTTACCACTAGGCCTGTTATTGATGAGTCAAACAGAGCATACTTGATTTGATAAATGATGCATGCACATGACTGATAGTAATGACAACTATTGGTGGATCAATACAATTTTGTTAGCTCTAGCTGATCTCATGTCGTCACCATTCTGCAATACAACAAAACACTGGACATGATTGTCCAGCTCGACTTCAAAACGATAGTCCTTTTGTACACAACTGCTATTCTAGTAACACTCATTGACAAGTGGTTATCGTCATTGCCAATGAGACTCATTGACAACACTCACTAATAGTTTTACAACATGAAAATAATTTTTCGGATTTGAAAATTGCTGTTATGTCTGGGTTTTTGCACGTGTGCACAAAACACTGACAAACTTGGCCACTAGGCAGAAGTCTGCATTCAAGATGACAACTCGGCAATAAAGCATGTAACTTTTCTTCTTAACTATGGCTTCCACTTTCAAACCAAAATGCACGTATCACTTCTGGTGCTAGCTGCTTCTGTAGAGAGTCAGCTGGCAGAAACATTTGCCACAGTACTGTGCTGAGTGTCGTTGAATGTTTAGATAATTGAATCAGTTTGATAGAATAATTATGAAACAAATAAGTAAATTCAAAAATTTTTAATTATCTTTCGGAGCGTCAAAGACTTGGCCACAAAAAAATTAAACATGAGAAGCAGTAGGGTAATGTCGAATCATATTTAATCTGTTTAGCGCACTGAAAAGAGTGCATATTATTACATACACTACTAAATATTTACATACAAAATTATCAAGACTGTTGGAAATAACATAAAATTGAAAGTAATATCTACACACCTATGCAAACTCAACAAAACAACACATCAGACAGACTGTCTAAAAACACCAATTACTACAATTTCTGTCAGGATAATCAGTCTAGATTATCCTGACAGAGACCCTAATATACCAAATGTGCAAATATGTTATATCTAATTCAGAGGCATATCCCAAAAGGTTTCCTACCATGGGGAGCGACCCCTCTTCTTGGCAATAAGTTACCTGAGGTCATACATGTTTTGCAACGCTTTTGCTATATGTCTGCTTGTTCTTGGCTGGTTTTCTCGTGCAAGTACAAGTCTTTATAATTAAACAAAGAGACTAAAACATCAACAATGGTGGTCTTACCAAAATGCATATTTTCTTCAAGCTTTCTTCAATAAATCCTCAAATAATTGCTGTGCAAAGTCTTGATGAATGAAAAGTTCTTAATAAGCAAACTCATATGATGAACAATTTAATTAACAAAGTGTGGATTGTCTTTGTTGGTAATAAGCAAACTCATATGATGAACAATTTAATTAACAAAGTGTGGACTGTCTTCGTTATTGTTAGATTGAATCATGCTAAAAGGGTGACGATTTGATACATCGCTAATTTATTCTCCACCTAACCTGTTGCTGACATGCATTATCATCGAATAACCATTGAAAACCCACTAATGACTTTACTAGTCACACCCCTGTAATTTGATTACTTACAGCCACAGTCACAGCATACCTGTACTGTTGCTGCACTGCTCTATGCACTGATGGTTGTCGCTTCTCTAAAGTCACTCTCCCAACAGTAACTGCTGTGCGAGGATCCATTCCCGAGCTCACCTTCTTTGTGTTTCTAAATTGCTGCTGTTCCCTTCTCATTACATATGGTGTTTTGGAGCTCGACGGTGACTCCTGACATGACACTTTGCTGCCAGATCCTTGGCATTCCGTTAGACTACTTGAGCTCGAGCTCTGACTACCTTTCAATTTGCAATCCCTTTTGTTGTCGTCTTCTGTAGAATGTGACATGGAATGTGGCACTAAAGCTCTATCTGACGTTCTAGATTTTAATTTGCTTATGGAGCCTCTCAGACCTTCCAATTTGCTTAGTTTGGAGGGAACACACTGAATCCCAAGGCATCCACGCTGTATGAGTTGGTGTAATGGGTGAACAAAAGGCAGCCTTGCCGCCCAGCACGGTATGTCTCCTGTTGAGAGCTCTAGACATTGAGCAGATGCTACCAAACCGACTTTCAAGCCACCAATCTGATCATCACTATCAGTACTTATACGATAGCTGCCATCCACGTCGTTTCCATTCTTAATTGTTTGATTCATGTGATCTGTCTCTCTTGATTGAATACATCTGATTTCAGGTTCTTCAGTTAGTGACCTGCTCATGCATAAATCTTTAATCAAAGCATTCTATTTGACACTCAACTTAGTTATTTGCCTTAGTGCATCATACTAAAAATATACTTAGACTGGTTGGTATGTAATCGTTGTGTGCTTTGTCTATGTGTCTCTGCATGTTTGCCCCTACAATTTCCTGTTTGACCGTTTTGTCGTTTTCCTGTTGGTTTGTCTGTCTCCCTTCCTGTCAACTGTTTTGTAATCCATTGTAATGTAATTAATGCACGAAAGAAGTCAAGACATGAACCAGGATGAATTAGCACTACAAAAATACTTTGAATTCACGACTGACTTGAGAATCAATTTTACTAGAGAGGCTGTTACAGTAACTCATATCACCACTACTAAACACAAGAAATACTAAAAAGACATATCTATAATATCAATATCTCCAAGTCTTTGACCTTTGAACGAAGAGTTGAAATATGCAGTTAGTCTACAGCCTATCACAAAATGAACACCTATATACTGAGCTATATAGATTTGCCAGTCCAGTTGTGAGCTTGACCAAAATAATATAGACATTGATGTATGCATACTGTATGCAATAATATTATGCTTGCTGTAAAATGATCAACACGGTAGTCTAGATGCAACCTATGACCACGTATCAATGATTCAGTCAGTGTTAACAGTATCAGCGTTATTTCTTTGTGTTCATTTTGTTATCTCACAATTCTATGCAGTGCAATGAAAACTGCACATACTCAAAATGTCACAAGCTCAAAATGTCACATGATCATTAATTACTTTGCTCTCTTTCTTTCAATAGATCTGCCCAGGTTTCATGTCCAAATATCCGAGCATCAAAAAATTGAGTTGCAGGGTCTGGCCTCACCTACCGACTTTGAGTGTAATTTCAATTCATGGTCATGTAAAAGTCTACTACTACACTCAACTTCTACAGAACAACTGTAATATCGGTAACCCCGCCCCAGTACTAGTCCGTGTCTGATCAGACCTATCTCTAGAAAGCACAGTCCTTGTCTGATTCTGTGACACCGGACTGTCTGTGTGCATCTCGAAGTCACCGACACCAAACAAAGTGCGAGTCGGCCTGTCTACTTGCCAACTTGTCACTTCACTACAATGACACAAATAATTCAGCACGCGTTCGTCTAGACCCATCTCTCAATAACGCCAATATCACTGAACACACACGCGCGCACACGCACACGCACACGCACACGCACGCACGCACGCACACACACACACACACACACACACACACACACACACACACACACACACACACACACAACAAGCAACTTTTCTCTTCATACATGGCCACCGCAGTCCCTTTCGCCAGCCTAACTTCTGGAGGAACTGTCGAGCTCCGCAATGCTGGTAGATCTCGCCCCAACTGCTCTTGCGAATCGCACTGCCCTTGCACTAAACAACCAGACAAGTCGAATGTCTCTACCATCCTCGACAGCCGTCGACAGCCGTCGACATCAACAACCGGAAGTGGAAGACATGGGAAAGAAGACTTACACACAAAGCCCCTCGTTAGATGGCGCGTAAAGTGTAAAGCGTGAAAGCCTTGATTTCTCTCCGCTCTAATGACACCGTTGTCTCGATTGGTGGTCTTGTTTGGCGCTTTGCTTGCTCCATACGAACGCACCGTCTTCGTATCGACGGCACTGGCAGCTTCCGGAATCCAGACAGATGAAAGAGTGTCAAACGTGTACGCCCTAGAAGCGAACCATACCGACGAGTTGCGGCTGCAGGAAATTGTCGGCAAGTATTGTGTTTTCATCGCTCGCAACGACCGGCGGCATCGATCTAGAACGTATACGCAAGGGTTGCTATGCAACCGGGTGCAACAACCCGTATGTGAGAAGTCAACACACTTCCGTCAGTGGGTAATCTCTAAAAGCAATGCTTTGCATTGCAATATTTATGTCTCTTGACTAATTTCATTTTCATTTCTAATTTCTGAAATAAATAAACAGCTATTTAAAGTTGTCTTAATTTTCTAATCCGGGTCGCACAATAGAAATGGGCGTGGTCCTATATGGCTCTCCATCGAGTTTTTGGTATGTGTGTGTGTGTGTGTGTGTGTGTGTGTGTGTGTGTGGCGTGTGTGTGTGCGTGTGTGTGTGTGTACACACAAATCTCAAATTTCTCCTCCCCACGACCACGTTTCATGATAGGACCTACCTTAAAAATCGTTTCCGTGTCCGACTACAGATGAGTCTAAGAACGATTCGTGCAAGTGACCAAACGGCGGAGAAAATGCTTCATGAACTTCCGTCACCCCATCCTTTGTATTGTAGCTAGGGACTGTGTACTTGACAACCGAGAAACACCTTCAGGAGTTGACTGCCACCTACAGTCAACTATTCAAACGTTCCATAGTACAATCAATCTTTTACTACACTGTGCTGCATCTAACACTGTTGATAGTCAATGTTTGCCGATATCAATTTCTATGTCAGTAAATACCATACCACTGTCGTTACAACGAACTGAGTGCATACCTAGACTGTACATTTCAATTGTCTTGATCAAGATCGCAAAACGACGACTACCTACACCAGGCCTATATACGTAATCTAAACTACTAGGAAGTTTGCATGTTTACTTCCATGACAGCTAGGGTTTCAATAAATACGTATTGTCTATATAGGACTGGGCGTTTCAGTAGACGGTCTGAAACTCCGTTGGAGGTGTTACTTACGAACACGAGGTGTCTACGGATACCGTACAACTAGTAATTTAATTAAAGATTCAAAATTTGAATTTAAATTGTACATTGTAAACCTTAATTTTTACACTGATGCTTTACAGTGACCCTATGAACTGGGAGAACATCTTGCACCTAAACCTTGCAACGATGTGACCAAGCCATCAATGAGGCAGCTGTACACACTCACAATATCAGAATTTCACCACATCATTGCTTTGAGGGTCAATTTATACTCTTAACACTCTGCAGTTCTACTGTACTCTAGAGGGAAGGCTGTTAATTGCATGCCATTATGCAAACAGATTTGGTGCGATAATTAACCTCCTAGGCTATCAGCTTGCACAAAATTTCTGCACTCAAGCCGATCAATAGCAAAAAAACCCCGACACCCACAAAAACATTTTAAATTTCAGACAAAATTAAAAGATCCAATAATGCACAGCCTTCATTAATCCTTCATGAAATATCTTGCTGTATACTGTTGGCTCTAAGATCGACTAAATTATTATGGGGATTTCTAGCATAATTGATGGCGGACAGCAATGTGTCTCATAATCGATCAAGAAAATACATGTGTAGGGGTTACATAGATTATCCGTGATTCTCTAGGGCAACGACTACTAAGTTGTGTACCTCATGTCGACCAATTGTTATTTCTGTTTCTGCATGATGAAGAGCTCTTTGAAATACCAGAAACATCAGTTTCATATTTTAGTATGCCATGCAGCAAAATGTCTGGCATAATTCAGTTGACCATAGTTGGCTCAATCCACTGAATAACTCGGTTACTGCATGTACAAACTGGGTTACCAACAAGTTGTTTCAAAAACTTTCATTTTAATACTAATTTCCAACTTCAAAATTTAGTGTACCTGACTTCATCAGTTACCTCAATTTGATTACAAGAGATTGAAACAATCAATGAATTCATCAGCAATTATTAGTTGTTACCCACCACCAATTCTGTCAAATGGTCACTTGCCACCTCTATCCTCTACCTGTCACCTGACTCTACCTAGTCCTCCTCCCCATGCCCTCCACATGTTTTAGCAGGTGCTTAATACACGCAGAGCCCATGAGTCTACTTACCCAACAGAATTATAGACAACATGCACAAACTCAAATCCATTTTTTGCAGGTCAATCAACTAGTACACATGATACAAGTTTATGGATTGTACAGTCTTCTGTATTATGTATATTACTCTCAATTCTGTTGGGTGCATTAGGTAAATCTGTGACATGTGCTGAATAGAATCACCAGGCATAGAGTAAAGAAACAAACATCCTAGCAAATAGTTATCGAAATCTCAAACGGGCACATAACTATGGACAAACTGGACAACACTCGTTTCCAACTCTCAATGGTTTGTCACAGTTGAGTTGTTGACATTCTTCTTGATGACAGGTTATCTGTCCATCCTACAACCACAAACACAAATTTGTATATCACAAACACAAGCACCAGCTACTTTACATGAGAAGTCCAGTCAAAAAATGCCCCAGGATGGCTAAAAGGATAAAATTAAAAAGAGCACATAAATAGCTTTGCACATGTACAGTAGTGCAAATCCAGAATATATAACGTCTTAAATTTAACAGTTTTGCTCAAAAATGACAAACTTAGCATGCTAACATTTAATTTTAATGAATTCAACTCCAATGTTCCATGTTGTTTGAAAAGTGAGAAAGTTTTGTACTACACAGCCGCTAGGCTGCTAGAAAACTGTGGCAGAACTCATAAGTCATCCACAGACTGAGAGATGAAGACTGTAAATGAACTCCTTTGTCAGCTCATCAATATCCAATATCCACTGGTAAAGAAGAGACCGTCCTCTTACTCGGCAGAAAGCTCTACTTCATCCAATGTCTCTTCATCTCTGAACTGCTTTAGAGTCTCATGCTTGGGGTCCGCACCGTAGCCTCAGAGAGGGCAAATTTCAAAAGCTTAGCAGCCGTCTGTATTTATTGACATTTTACAAAAACAAAAACTTTTCATTTTTACCCAGACCCTCTACCACCACCAAAAACAAAACAGTCAATGTCCGCACTTTCAAAGTGTGATGCCATCTATACATAATCTCGATATGTATCTACCGTTACTACATGACGTCCGTCCCTAACACAATGCATTCGTCGTCTCCCACAATGCTTCCACCAACTTCTCATAGTCATTCGTGGGTCTTGCATATATGGCAAGCCGAGCGACAGTGCCTTCTTTGCTGACAAGAAATGGTTGCTGCCTTACTGTCATCTTGCAAATAAGACCTGTACATGTCAAAGTCCCGACTACAATCAATTATAAGTGTTTCTCCAAAGGTCATTGTACACTCTATTGTTCCTTCAGGAGTACTTGCAAAGCACCTGTCAAGTTGTCCGTAATGCCATTTCTAGTTCTGGTTTAGAGAACAAAACGGCCATTTACCACCACCCGCAAACAAAAAAACTACGTTTTCGTTTTTGTAAAATGTTGATGTCGATAAATACGTACGGCCCCTTAGAAAAAGTGTAAATGCACATCTGTTCCAATGAATAGTAGCAACCTTTCCAATCTCAGCTTTAGAGTTACTTCATTGCAGTAAGAAATTGCACTTTGCGATACTTGATAGGCCTTAGTTCTTGAAATACTTCCAGTCATAATCTCAATTATGCAAAATTGACATTATGATAAAATTTGCCAAGCACTTGACATTTTGAGCCAGATTGGGATTCCTTGCTCTATGAACATAGCCCAAAAATTAAAGCGCATGTCTTGTTCACTGTAGCACCTACTCTAGTCAGCAAGCACACTCAGTTCACAGTGTGCACCAAAATTTTGCATTGTTTAAAGCTTACACTGCTGCCATGCCCAGCAATTTTGATGCCTGAGTTAATTGTAGTAGTTTCGTCCATAGAACTCTGCACGTGCAACCTTTGGACAGCCCTACAAAAGGCTTACTAGTAATTGAATCAATTTCTTACCAGAGCACTTGCACACATTATATGCAATAGCTACAATGCAAAAGAAAAGCTACCCCACTTGAGATCGGCTCAAGTGAGTTATGTGCAACTGGGAGTGCACATCTTTAACTATACTTAAAGGAGAACTCCTGCGATTTTCAAGTTGAGGTCAGATACAAGATTCTTATATCTTGACTGCATTCGAAAACTTTGAGTTCCCTCCACTGCTTCTGTAACGTAGGAGAATCACCGCAAAAAGAGGGAGTGTTAGCGTAGGCGTGGTTGATGACGCAGTTGGTGCATGACCTCCACGTGTCGTGCACAAGCCGTGCTATCTACCTGGCTTATTTGACGTGAAATGGTCCACTGCATTGCTTTTGGCTGTAGCCACAACAGCAGCGACATCGCCAGGTGTCAGCTTCTTCAGGCTCTCTCTCAAGAAGCCAGATTTGCTAGAATCATGGCTAGCAAAGTTACGTCTGGTGGATCCGCCTATCTCATAAAACAGCTGCGTTTGTTCAGATCACTTTGAGTCCTACAACGCATGCTGGAATGACGCGTCTGATACCCTTCCCCAGCCTCTTCTGCACCCAGCAAGTAAATTACATGTACACAGTTAGTCGCAGCAGCCTGCGTGAAAATTTTACCTAGACAAGCCTGTCCAAGTTCATCTAGGTGCTACTCGCCTGGAAGTTAGTGGCTCTCTGATGGGATCTCGTCGCCAATCGGTCATTAAGACTACAGCTGTTCGAAGAGTGTCTTCATTAAGACACACAGCAAGAAAGTTCTCATGCAGCGTAATAATTACAGATCAGGTCCTGAAGCTTCCACCCTATACCCTAGTTCGTCCACTTCCTGGCTGCACAAGCACTCAGCTACGCTAGGCATTACAGAACACCTGTTGCAGCTGCACCAAGCAGTGTTCCCAACTCGATTTTCGTTCTCATCAGACAGATCTTCACCGGTGATCTGTCTGCCGCCATGGCCGTCAATGTATTCAACTGCGGTGATGTCACGCTGAGTAGGTCCGTACACTTGCTCGAAACTGTAAGGTCGAACACCAGACAGAAAAGAACAACACATATGTGTTCGAATCCGTCTGCAACTGCATCTAACCCAATGGCATGCGCATGTGGCTTTGCACCAATGACGTCATGTACCTCGCTTACCCGACATGCCCCTTTCTTTCAACGTTTCTCCTGCCGTGAAGATGTCGTGCACAGAACCTATGTCCCTTCGAATTGTCGGTTTAAGGAAGGGACTTGTATCTGACCCCAACTTGAAAATCGTGAGAGTTCTCCTTTAACTAAATTGTCTGTCATTAAGTATGCTGATCCAAAAGTATTAGCATAGCAACATGAGAGCTGTACCTTATTGCATAAATAAATACTGGTAAGTATAGCCTCCTGACAACTACCACCACACTACCTACAACCAAAAACCCAAAAGTAACAATTTCTGCAATTACCTGGCACTTGCACTGTGTGCAGTTGTCTGGATTCCAGGACTGATTGTTATTGTATATTCTTCCTTCCAAATGACATTTCTCTTTCTCCTCCAGCTACAAACATCAATACAATCACAATATAATATCAGCACAATCACAAACACAAACATAGAATTAAAAATTTAATAACTGTTGCTTACTTTTCCCTTGAGATCAGTAACAGTTTCTTGCAGAACGATAATTGCTTCAGCCATTACTTCTATTGTGTGCTCCATTTCGGCTGTCTTGTTAGTCAAAGCACGAGTCTGATCTTCAAGAATACCAACCGGTTTCAGTGACTGGCCCAACACGTGAAGCAGAGACTCCACTTCAGAATGTGAACTGCTCTGGTACATAACTGTCTCTGAGCTTCGCTTGCTGAAGTGTTGACTCTCTTTCGATTCATCAGCTAAGCAGCCTATGATTATCACAATATGATACATTTCCAATGCATCAAAACATTATTCCATAAAAAAATACACAGCAAAAGTATCTAATGCTATGGCAAAACCAAACAGCTTTAAAAACTAAACAGCAACCGGTGTACAATAAAAAGAGATGTCAGTCCAACTTTGGACACATTTTATAAAGCAACAAATCAATCAAAACCTCTGATGTAAAATTGTGGCAGACTTCAAGCTGATAAATGACGTGCATTCAAGGAAAAATGTACTGTTACAATGTCATGCTACAACTACAATTAAATATTTTATCAGATTACACCCACTTTGATTTCTCAGACATTCTCCCAAAAAAACTCAAACGAGTGCATGCCTGCGGCAAGATACAGAATTTCCTCGATACAAAATTTCCCTACATACATCGAAATACGTAATCTTATCTCATTCAGCAAGCTGAAATCCGCACAAAAGACCATTCCAACATCTCAGTGATGTTTCAATGTACGTTCTGATTATGTGTGCCAATTTTCTTATTGATCAAGGTTAGACTGTAGACAAATTTCCTGTTTACACCTGCACTTTCACCTGGACCAGCATGAGCCAGCACGAGTCAGTTCAGTTTCAAACGTCATGTACACAAGAGCAAAACGTGCCAAGCCAGCCTAAGGTGGCCTTGGTACAAATGCTCTTGCAAACGCTATGTAAAGACTGCGCACGATGCTCATTCTTTAGAAAATGGCACGAAGCAAGCACGAAATGTTGTACTTCATCTGCTGTTGCAGTGATAGGAGCATTCAAGCTCAAAATCAAGAATAAGAAAGGCTGAGTAACACATTTTAGTCCATCATGTCTGTAGAGGTGAGTGAGTGGGATTCATAGTCTCAAGTTACATCTGCAAAAAGCACACCTAATAACAAAGACAGTTTCTCAAAATGCTTTGTGTTAATCCTCCATGTAAATGCTTTGGGGCATGCTGCAGCCTGAGTTGGCCCACAATGCATACTCATGTAAACCACTTTGTTGAGCCAAGAACGACCTCAAGAAAATTCCATGAAATCAGTCCATAGCATTTAGAGTTATGTTGTTAACAAAACAAACAAAAAATAAACAAACAAAGAAACCAAAAGTAAACTTAACCTCCACCAGGTAATTACAGACACACTCCTACAAACAAAGATTCCCTCTTTACTCAACTCTCAGACACAAACAACTCCCATTGCATCATGCCATTACTTATCAATATTCATACACGCACTATAGTGCAATCATTGCAGCTGATGATATCTTACCTGATTCTGAAACACACGATCTCCTAGAGCAGTCGGTCCAGTGGCGAAAATCAATACGAGGCAATGAAGAGCACAACTCATATTGTCTCTCATTATTGACTACTAAAAATACATCTTGTTGGATATGATCAATGCCATCGCTGTTCTGACACATCACACGCGCCAACGTTGTCTTTTTGATCTCTGCCAGCTGAGCGGGCTCAAACACTGACGGGTTCTCGTACCAAAACCGATCACCTGCGCGAATCCTTTTGAACTGTTCGCCAATAATGCAAGCAAACAATGGTCCAACACGACCGTGTGGTAATGGGTCCTCGACGAGTCCACCGACCCACATGTCAATATTAGCCGGGATGCCATATAGTCTTTTCAGCTTCTTTTGTATGATCTTGTTGCTTATAACTCCGTCCAACTCATCAAACCCAACAGGCACAGACAAGCCACAATATTCTCTCCAGCTTGTGTACGAAGGAAGACCATGGTCACGACCTCGCTGTATATTCAGAGCTCCAAGGTCAAATGCTACCTCATGTGCCATAGAAAACAAATGCTCTGTAAGCTCATTATTAATCACTTCCGATGGACTGTTCAGCTTTCCACTTGAAGCTATCATGCCTCGAAGCAACGGATCGATGCCACCCTCCTCCACAATGCGATATGGAGCAAAAAAAGCATGTCGCAATGATAGATCTCCTTCGGGTATTGACTGAAATGAAGCATTTAGACGACGAACGATTGGGTGAATAAGCCCATGACCAAAACGATATGCACCGGCTGCAAAGCCATTTAGAATAGAAGCATCCTGATCGAAGTCGTATGATACGTACTCAGAGAGAGACTTCATCGATTCACTTCCAAGAACTTTCGGAAGAAATTCTGTGTACGTAATGTGTTGAAGTTCTGCCCCTACTATCTTTCTTGCTTCCTGAAACAGTCTGTCGTCATCCCAGTAAGGGTTAAGCTCGCTCAGCACTGTAGCTATCCTGTTGTGCTCTCGCATCCAAATGGTATGTAACGCTGTCAATGCTACTTGCTCATTAGCACGGCGATCTCCAGCCAAAAAGCAGGGAACTTGCTTCTGATTCTTCACATTCAGTGGACGAAGACAGTCAACAAATTCGTCATCGTTGAATGGTAGAAGATGCTTTCCAGGCACTGTTTCCAGTCCCTGCTTTAGCAATCCTTTGCCAGCTGTTGTATTCCTTAATTTTAATGCTTGGCTGGTGCTTGAGCCATACACCATAGAGCCATCAATGTAAGCTGTGATCTGATTGATCTGTTCACGAGATGACACACTCTCGAAAAAGACAGATGTTGCTCCGGTTCCACACATGGCAGCTGAACGTGAGAATGACATGCACTTCTTATCACCCGTAATTCTTCTGTCCCCGGGTGGAATCGCAATTGGATAGCAGAACTGTGTTGCATTGCAATGATCGTCACATCGAGCGGATGGACTTGTAGGCGAGTGTGTGATGTCATGATCTAGAAATTGTCCAAACTGCATCAGCATGTGCGTGTAGTCAGGATCCGGAGTCACACGATTAGTTGAGATGATTACAGTGCTGACCACTCGTGGACTAGGATACGGAGGCCCAAACGCATTACCGTTACTTACCTGTTGACTCTGACTCCAGCCAACCGGACTATTCAATCTGTTCTCATATATCGGTTCTAATGCTCTCTTAAAAGGAGTGACAGCGGCTCCCCAAAGACCATGTTGCAAGTTGTTGCACGTTCCATCAAATGTTCGGTATTTTTTATGATAGCAAAAGTTGGAGCACATGTCGTGCTCTCGATACAGCATGCAATCAGACATGTTGGCAATAACCTAAGACATTGAATTAAAGATAGCAATTAGTATATATCCCACATCAGTTACATAATATTGACTGCAAATGATGAACACGGAAACGAAAACTATACACAAATCAATCAACACGTGCAAGACAGAGAGATATCTAAACCACACATATAGCTGCTACAGGTATATGGAAATAGTGAGACACAAACACACATGGTTTACAACAATGCAGTAAACCTAAACCCAATAACCTCTTCAATTTAAACAAGCAAACCAAGAGTTAACAGTATACCCAGTAGCCTCCAGAATCTCACATCCACTTTGCAAAATTAATTTCTGAAAACGATGTGGTTTCATTAAATGATGACAAGCAGAAACACAAAGACGTGCATCAAAACACTGTGTTTGGGGCATATACAAGATGACAAGAAAGCTTTACAGTGCCTGGATAGCATCCCGTTATAAATGACAAACATGAGAACAACAATCAGCCTCACACTGCACAACTTATAGTATCACTACAATTCTAAACCAACTGCAGTGTACACAATACAAGCATATTACCGTATTGCCGCACTTTCCTACATGCCTATATAGCTAGGGTTTACCCAAACATTGGCTTGATTAATTCTAGTAACTATACCAGAGCATGCCAGCACAGGGCAGGGAGAGTGCTGATGTACCTGGAGTAAGCTGAACTGGTGAGGCTGCATGATCATTCTTCAAATTGGATGGATAAACAACCCACATGAATGAACATGTAATGAATGCAATGGATCAAATAATGACAGGACTGACAAATGATAAACAAGACATGAAGATGAGAAAAAGGAGCAGAAAGATAAAGAAGACAGCAGTTTATCAAGAATAGGAGTAAAACATTCATGCTACTACAATTAAGTCATACTCGCATAGCAAAACTTTCTCCCGCAGCATGATACTTTTAATGTACATGTCATCGTACATAGCTAGCACGTATAGTAAAAGACACATTCACTAAGTGAGCTGGCTTGCTTTTTCAATGAACAGGGTTGGCTCAGCTCTCTCACACAGGCTGGCTCGGCTTGGAAAGAAGCTTATGTGAAAAGGCTATAACACATGTATTCTTGCTTTAACACATGTTTGTACTTACTGTTTTCCAAATAATTGTAAAGTCTTAGTACATAAAAGTTTATTTCTTGACAAATACAGGTGGACAGGCATGCAGATGTGCAAGCAAGCAATCTTCATTCACAGCTTTCACCACGACAGTGGCAGAATCTCAGCATTCCGCTTCTCTTAATTTGCAAAGAAAGAATACTAAGAAATATGTGAATACACCCACAGACACCACCAACCAACATCAAAAAACAAGCAACAGAGAAATGACAGAAAGACAAGCAGAAGAGTAGCTGCATGATGGCATGCAACGCAAACAAACAAAAAAGTAAAACAACTCGACCACGCCACTGTACAACAATATAGACCTTCCATGACTAAGATGCTTGACTGAAACAAACCTCCAGCTGGTGAGGAGAGAGCAGATTCACAACTGACACCTCCGAATCTGTCAGATTGAACACAACTTTGTCTTGAATAAGCTTAACAAACGCCTCCAAAAACTCGCTGGCTTTGGCAATAATCAGAGCTTTCTCACTTGGAAACCTTAGAAGTTTACGCAAACCCGAAGGACTATTGCTGTTAGTCAGTTTAGCAATGTTATCAGCAATTGCCTCATTAATCTCCCGTTCAGCCTCGGCAACAGTGTCTACTACAAACTGATCACCAGCAAACTTATCCGTTGCACCTAAACAAAGACAACATGTCAACAAAAAGAAAACAACAACTGTTCTAACCTAGGCTACACCAACTAAATTTTTTATGATTGAATATTTAGACATGACACTGGACCAAACAATTGAAATAAATAGAATAGTAATGATCATGTGACACTTTGAGCATGTGCAGTTTTTGTTGTATGGATACAAATGCGAGATAACAAAACGAATACTAAAAAAGACGCTGATACCAAGCAGAACACAGAAACAGACGCTGGACCGCAACTGGTTACAGATTGTCCCTACTCGTATTCCGAAGACCATGCAGAAAGACTTCAATTTCTTTCAATTTCTTTCAATTAACCTTTATGGAAGCTATCGCTCTGCATTCCTTACTCAAAAGGGCAAACAAAAACAGACATAACACTGTTCTGTAGTAGACCCATAAGCCACCCCTAGCAATTCAATAATCAAATCAAGAGCAATACATCATCACCTCAAGCAATAGAAGCCTACAATTTTAGTGCATATAACAATTGAGGAGTTGCTTGGAAGTCCACTATGTAACCCACATACTCAGACCCCTGTCAGATAAAGCACGGAAAACCATGGTATTTCTGTTAATTTTCATCCTACAAGCTTTCCGTGGAAAGAATGAGAGAAACATTCCAAGGAAAGTGTGTTAGAAATACCATGACTTCACCTGTCTTGCATGGTTTCATTGTTATACCTTTGTTTATGCTGTCATGCAGAGTGTGATGAATAGCCTGACCTGCAGCTGTCAATCAGCTGCAAACAGCTAACTATATATAATAAATGTTGCATTCAAAAGTGTTGCATGCATCCAACAGCTTACATTACTTGCAGTACCGTACTCACTAATTCTATACTGTCACTAAGTCTTTTTGAGTACATGCTTTGCTATAATTTTCACCTCAAAACATTGGCAGTACAAAACGAAAATACTGTCATAGCCTTGTAAACACCTGGTGTTATCCAAGTGCTTAGCATTGTGCATGTCTACTGTACTAGCTGCCACTAATTCTTTTCAAGCAATATTCTCTTCACTAGTTTTCACCTCAATGTTGGCAGTTAAAAAAAACAAATATTTTCATAGCCTTTTGAAAACCCAGTGCTATCCATGTGATTTGCATTGTGCACCACTAAACATGGCAACTAACAGAAAACCACCAAATGCAGCAGTGGTTCATTACCATCCTGGACTGTGCACTTATTTAACAACGATAGTACCTAACTTAGAAATTAATAAAAAGCTAGGATTGCTAAAATGCTTGAAAACCAACATGATGCATTCACAAAGAACTAGTTGTAATACATGTATTCCACAACTTGGTAGTCACTAGCCCATGCCCACACTTTTTCTGTGCACACAACAAAAGAACTAAAGACGAAGACAATCACACAAAACTGGCAGCCAATACTGTCTGTTGTTCTGCTTCATAACACCATATCATCACAGAAAGATTACACCACACTTTACCTTTCACAGTGAGCTTCGCACTAGCTGTGATGTGACCATCTTGGTTCGAAGCAAAACAAGCATATATTCCTTCATCAGCCTTCTCCACCAAGGTAATAATTAATGCACCAACTTCGGTGACAGAGATTCTACCAGCCACAGCCACTTGGTGATTGTCGCGTGTCCATGTAATTCTTGGACCACTACTTGTTCGACAGACAAGCTTCGCCGTATGACCTTCAACAGCAATGGTATCAGCAGGTCGCTGGATAAATGTTGGAGGCGAACGAGCTAAATAAGAAATTACACAAGCAAAATCAACATGCTGTTCAAATAAAATTTTGAAAATACATAAAATTCTACAAACATTAGTTGACACTATTCAGATTAGTAATCGTTCAGAGTTAATTGCTACTGTCATGATAGTACGTCCACTGATAAGGTAACATACCAACATAAAACAAGCACACAGAGAGTGTGTTTAGACTGCTAAAACTCGCATTCAATTTAGAACTGTTCAAACTGATTTTGACAGTTCTGTCCAAGGAGCTGGAACTACTAGAACTGACGGGCACTCTCTGGTCTAGAAAATTGAGGCTAACACTGACACACTTCATTTTGCAAAAGTCCCAGAAAGAATAATGGCCCACTATTTGCAGACAGCAATACCGATAGCTTCGTGCATTCTATCGCTCCATATAAGGAAAATTGGCATCCACCACAAGGTCAACAAGAGGCACTCTTAGCTGAAGTCGCTCTGGTAGTCGACTGATCGGTAACTGATAAAGCTCTAGTTGGCATTACACATTGTTTCGGTTAGCAGTTCTGGTTCACAAAGCAGGTTTCTCATTCAATTTAGTTCTGGTTCTGTCAGTCCCAACCATTCCGACATGCCCTCATTTTCAGTTCTAGAAGAAACGGTTCAAAAACTTACGTGATAGAACAAGCCCACCAAGTCGAGTCCCTAAGAGAGATCCCCGGCGAGTAGAGACGCGAGCCAGTCAAAATCTTCGACTGATAGGAAGAAGCTGTGCTAGCACAATTATATATAGATACTTTCCAACTAAGAAACGCTGGCAGTTGAACACTAGACCTAGCAGTTGCTTGAAACATTGAGATTGCAGAAGCAGTCTGCCTTCAAGTGCGATCTTAATTCGCATACAATCTACCCTTAGAGTCCCAATGTCAGTCACACTACTGTATGACTGGCATTGTCAATGGATTACCAATTCACACTTCCAAAGAGGACCAATCTTAAAGTGCATTATAAATGAAACTCCTAGACAACTTTAAGGCGTGTGAAGAAGTGTGAGTGGGATCGCGCCCCTCCGGTTCTTGTTCTCCAGTTCACCTATTCAGTAAACTACCTCAGTGTGCGAAATAACGGCTGGACATCGAACATTTACCAACCAAACAAAGCATTTGTCCGCTTCGTGATTTCGCCAGACACTTTGTCCGGTGGTGTAGCGTCAGGTGTGGAATTCCATATGAGCAACCCACATCCTCGCACTTCCCAATGTCATGCCAACAAACATAGCTTCTGGAGTTCGCGCATGAAACAACCGCAAACAGCCACCTGCCGTACGTGTACAACACCGTATAGCTATACGTATATTTTGTCAAATCCCAAATGTGGGCGCTCAAGTACACACGCTGGGGCTACGAGGGTTGCGTGCGCAACAAAAATGCAACGGACAGATACTTGTGTGTAATGTTTTCTGTATGGGCTATAAGAACCTGAAGACGATTAGGTTGATAGGATAGCACAAAGTCACAGAACTAAAAACTGCCACTAGCATAGCGTCAGGCATGTTCTTGGAACGATTGCAGTTTCCATGTCTAGAGCTATGGCGCATATGTGGATGAAGATGACGTTTCCAAAACTCACTGGGTACGACAGTTGAAGAACTGAACAGGCATGCAGAATTTTACGCAGATGTGTTTGTAGCCAGGGCAGAGTCTACCGGTAAAGGAAGAGATGAAAGTCTGTCTCTCTCTTCATTGCTATCTCAAACAATGGCCACTTTTTTAGTCAGACTTTTTTTAGTAATTTGTCAGGTGGGTTGTACTACTTGCATGCATAGGACTCTTTTAGCAAAGGCATGCAACATCAAGCTGGCTGTAGTGGCAAGTGTCTTTTGTCAACCTGTTCGTGCAGTGTATTCCAAGAGATTTGGTTTGGCAACACAAATACATAGACATGCATGAATTG
Source organism: Corticium candelabrum (assembly GCF_963422355.1). Lineage (NCBI taxonomy): Eukaryota > Metazoa > Porifera > Homoscleromorpha > Homosclerophorida > Plakinidae > Corticium > Corticium candelabrum. The sequence continues at coordinate 2,502,252 of NC_085092.1, read as the reverse complement.
ATCCACTAAAACAACCATAAACTAGATCTGAATGGGGTGCCTCCACCCAAACCACTTTGTTCCTTGTGCTTGTATATCCAATGTGGTGGACTCAGATGTTGGAAAAAAGATGTGGGATCAGTGTGTGTACATGTTCGCTTGCGATAGCTCAGTTGGTTAGAGAGTCATCTTATGGAGTGATTACATCCGGAACCTTGCAGGGTTACAGGTTCAAGTCAGAGTGATGGCGAGCTATGGCATAATTTCCTTGGGTACAAAACACAATTGCCTCTCTCAACTCAGGAGTATAAACGAGTACCTGGTCTTTGACTGAGGTGGCAAAGGCCTCCAATTGCGACGAAGTCCATCAGCCACTGAGGTCCGGGTGGGATTTCGGGTGTCCACACCACAGTCGGTGTCGCAGTCAGTGCTCCTGCGAGCACCTGGCCAGGCTTCAGGTGATTGCTTAGCACGGCCCATAGCTCTGCTTAGTGCACAGGAACCCAGCCATCTGGCTGGGGGGCATTACCGTTTAACGGCAGCTCCTTATCCATTTGCCATTTTGCCATTATGTTCGCTTGCATGTGTCATTGCTACACTCCTCAAGGTGTTGCAAGGTCTTTTACTCACAAGCAGGTGTCGATTGAACCTGACAAGAATGTATATAACAATTGTGGTTAAAACTTTCGGTCTTTGGTCGTCTCACAGCCTTGAAGTTTTGAAGTCAATTGCACTACAATCAGCACTGCATAACCACCTGACCGTTAGCCAAGCCACCTCACAGCTCCATCAACAGTTGTCCATCAAACTTTGACTTTCTAATTCTAAGATGGTTTTAGAGAGACTAGTACAGTAGTGGACAGTAGGAAAGATATTTTTTGGTTAATGTGAGATAGTTGTGTTGGGAAACTATAGTAGAATAGAGAAAATATATTGATAAAAATATATATGATGAATTGTACGTGACAGTAGTATTTGCCAGGATTGAATGTCCAACCAGACGTTTCTAATGTCCGGCAAATTTTAAATTGACAGGACATGATGTCCGGTGGTCAGTCAAAGACTATTTCGCACACTGGTTAAATGCTTTTTAAAGAAAGGAAGGTCTTGTAAGCATTTGGCAAGCAACACATCATGCCTCAGAGCACAATGTTACAAATTAGACAATAAAGTCTTGTCGATCACAAGATAGTTAATACAGACATGACTGTTGTTGCAAAAAATATTATAATTACAAATATTTTTGCTTCTAGTTGCTTACTTCGAATTATGAGCCTTGCACTCTGAGACTCCTTTGCAACAGCGTTTAACGCTTCACATGTGTATACACCAGCATCTTCTTGTCTCAGACTCGTTATAAGTAGATCACCTGATGCAAAAAGTCGCTGTCGGTTGTGGACGGGAAGATGTCGACCGTTGTGAGTCCAGGTTATGGTTGGTGTTGGACGTCCACTTACTCGACACTGAAATTGTGCATTTTGTCCGATTGCCAATGTTGTGTCACTTGGAGAAGTTGTGTATAATGGGGCCTCTACAAAAAAATAAATTCACATACATGACACACACACACACACATGCACACACGCACGCATGTGCACACACACACACACACACACACACACACACACACACACACACACACACACACACACACACACGTGAACAGTATACCATGAACATATAATGCCGTCCTGGAAGAAACAAATCCTTTCTTGTTATATGCTCTGCACAAATAGCTTCCTTCGTCTTCCACAATGGCAGTTACTATCTTCAAGTCAGATGACCGTGCTGTTTCCATGATGATATAGCGCCTGCTATTCGATGCAATCTTTCTCGAGCCTTTGAACCATGCAATATCTGGCTTCGGACTTCCGACAGCGGAGCAAGGCAAAACAATGCTGTCACTGACTTTTACAACGGCAGAAGCCGGAGGCACAATTGTCAAAACTGGAGGTCCTATTGCCGAATAAAATAAAAACAACAATCAGGCCAGCAGATGACAATTAAGAAACTATAAAGACAACACATAAGTAACAAGAGTTACACAATATCCTTCAAGACAAAGTCAGCAAAGAGACAGACATACAATGCAAAGTACAAAAGATATCTAGTGTACTGTCTTAGACTCTAGCGTATCACTGTAAATGATTACGATTCTCGGTGCCGTTGATGTACGTAATACGAGCAACTGCTGTAACTGTGCCTCGAGAATTCAGTGCCCTGCACTGATACATTCCCTCGTCACTCGCTTGAGTTTGTAGAATCCTCAATGAACCGTCTTCCAAAATGAGCATTCTGTTGTTCGCAACAAGTTCCACGTCGTTATGCATCCACACGATCTCGGGTTTTGGATTACCAGTAGCCCGACAAAGCAAAGTGACCGGGTAACCCATCAATACATTTGTATTGGATGGTGGCTTGATAATAACTGGTTCTCCTTCAACAAACACGAGCAACAAAACGATATGACTATAAATCACTCATACTGATGCATGAAGAATTACCACATCGAAAGAGTTCTGGAGCAATAGAAAGAACGCTCCGTCCCGTTAACTGCTTCGGCAGATGGCAATTTATCGTTGCACTCTTTATGCGAAGTGCAAAATCACGAATCCAAGTTAGTTTGCAATCGCACACCAAGTTGTTGCCTTCTAATCGACTATCAGATATACGTTAGACACTGTCAGGTCAGAACTAGATTGTACTGTAAGCTTACAGATGAAGAAGACTGGTCAAATTCCGAAACACTCCCGATGACATTGTTTCTATCTGGTTGTTCTGCAAGTGTCTACAGCAAAAGAAAACTTAAAATCGTGCAACATACAGACAAACACGAGAGCATACAATTCCTAACAAATAAATGACTAATTCTACTAAAACAGTGTGTGTTTGAGTTTGTGTGTGTCTGCATGTGGTGTCAGTAGCTCAATCATTAGAGAGCTGAATTGGAAGGGTGGAAATATCCCTGACTTTCATTCACTTCACAAGTTCAAGTCTGGGATGAACACAGGCGTCACTGCCTTGAGCAACAAACTCACATACAATTATCTCTCTCAACTCAGGAGTATACACAAGTACAAGTACCTGGTTTTTGACCAAGGATGGGAACAACCACTGGCTGCGACTCGACTCGACTTGATCATCAGCCGCTGAAGTCCCGTGAGAGACATGTAAGGTGCCAAAACCTCAGTTGGCATCACAAGCCTATGCTCCTGGAAGTACCTGGTCCGGCTCCAGCGGATTGCTAGTGCAGGCTTACAGTACACCTATAAAATTTTAGTCTTGTGTAGCCAGACCGCTGAGCCAGGGTCATAGCCAGAACCATCTTTACTGTTATTTTTGACAGTTGGGAGCATTCCTAGACCGATGGGGAGGTTCCAACTGTCATTGCTCTAATGAGAAGCAGTGAGGTAGAACGTTGTTTCCTGCCTAAGCAGCATGTTTACATAGGACTGCAACAGATGTCACTATAGAAACACCCTAAACCTAACCCTAACCCTAACCCTAACCCTAACCCTAACCCTAACCCTAACCCTAACCCTAACCCTAACCCTAACCCATAACCCTAACCCTAACCCTAACCCTAACCCTAACCCTAACCCATAACCCATAACCCATAACCCTAACCCATAACCCATAACCCTAACCAGTAAATATCCAATTAATTCTAACCTTGTTTGCTTAATTAATCCTAATGAGAGTGTCAGATACTCAGAAGTGACAGTTGCTTGACAGCAAGCCTTGCAGGTGTCTGAAACATCACGAATTATTCGTAAATTATCTCTACTAGAGAGAAAGCAGCAAGGTGATTTAACTAAAGACGTATACAGAAATCTCCCTGACCAGACGTTCCATCCTACAAAGCAGGAAATAGACCAAGAAGTGAGGAGATCACCTACAGCAGAGTATTTGTAGAGTATTTGTGGGCATGGTTACTAAAGTATGTGGGTTTGACCACTACAGTATTTGTGGACATGGTTTTCATAAGTCCTGGCTACAACCCTGCGCTTCCATCTACCCTATTACCTCCCATACAAGGACAGGACTCTTATTTGAACATTTTGGTACTATGTGCCTTTGTACAGTGTGGTTAGAGAATATGGTAGAAACCATGCAGGATTGCAGATGTAAGAAGACATCACTGATAGCCATATTTCTGATTTCAATTTGGTTGCTTCCTCCACAAATAAGTTTTCAGTTATAACTGCTCTTGTGCATCAATTATGCAAATGCCACAAACTTTCATCAGAACTGTAACCACAGCATGAATAACAGCCAGCCATTCTGACCAAACTACACTGACCAATCTCACTGAAAAGATTGCCCAGTCATTTGCCATGACAAATTTGACAAAAATGGCAGCTATGGCTCTAAGTGGCCTATTTCAGGGTCTGTGTAACTATCAGTGGTGTTTTCGTTGGCGATCCTCCAGGGAATTTCATGGCTTCTAGCCTATTCCCTAGCCACACTGTACAAAGTCACATAATATCAAAATGATCTAATAGAAGCCCTGCCCTTGTATGTGAGGTAATACAGTAGGAATCTGTTTGGCAAGAAGGCAGTCAAGTATGCTTCCTTTTAAGTTGTCCTGTAGAGCTGTTTCACTCCCCATCGAAGGTAATACAGTAGGAATCTGTTTGGCAAGAAGGCAGTCAAGTATGCTTCCTTTTAAGTTGTCCTGTAGAGCTGTTTCACTCCCCATTGAATGATGAGGACTAACTGAACTATTACGCTATTGATGACAGAACTGATATGAGCTTGCAATGCCAGTGATTATGGATTTACCCTATAGCCTAGGCTGGTTTGCCTCTACTTCAGCCATTGCTAAGGTTTCTTGGTGCAACTTCTAGAAAAGTGGTGCCGACTCATGTTCTCCACTCATCACATGTATAAATGGCAAACAGATTGCTATTGAAATTTGTCTTCTGACAGCACTGCACTTCACTGATCCAAGGTCAAACACAGCATCTCACCGCTTTCTAACAGCTTCATACTGCCATCCACCATGAGAAAAAACATTCTACAAAAGGTGAAGGTCAGCCACAGTGACAAAACTGTTGGGATTCTTATTGGTATGAAGTGCAATGTCTTGAGCAGACAATTTCAACAACAAGCTGTTCGCCGTTTCTACATAAGCAGATGATGAGTCAGCACCATTTCTGGTCAAACTTGCACCGAAACATTAGCAACAGCTACACTAGAGGCAAACCAAACTAATACACAGCCACTGAGTGTACAAAGGAGATGCCTCCATTCCCGTAATCACTGGCATACATGCCCATATCTGTCATCAATAAGTTCCCATCATTAGATGGAAAGTGGAACAGGACAACAGGACATCAAAGAAACCCTACCAGACCACCTTAGCACCAAACGAATAGTGACAAGGGAACAGTCTGGCTACACGCGACTAGGCTCACAGTTCTCGTGCCAGTTCTCCTTAGCACGTACACATAGCCCAGGTATAAGGCTAAGGAGGAATGGTCTAGACAAGGCTGCTCCTGACACTTACTGTTTACTATTTACTCGTGTGTGTGTGTGTGTGTGTGTGTGTGTGTGTGTGTGTGTGTGTGTGTGTGTGTGTGTGTGTGTGTGTGTATGTGTGTGTAGGGGGTGAGGTGGAATGTGTGTCCTGTGTGGGTATACATGTGACATTGTGTGGTGTGCTTAATAAAAAGTTGTTCAAATAACTCAAGTACTTCTGCCAGACACACACCACATCACAGTCAACAGTGTTACACAAAAATCACAAAATCATCAACAGCTAACTCACAGTCTCTTCAAACTTGTCAGGTCATCAAACACTCCTTCCCGCAAAATTGTTATGTTATTGTTATACAGATATCTACAAAAAAAACCTCGGTTAATTACTCTACTACAATCACCACATACAGTCTATTCCTTAGAAAACTCACAGCTGCTCTAATGCTGTCATGCCTCTAAACATTCCTGGATGTAGAGATGGAACATCATTCTTATATAAATACCTTCCAACACAAACCAAGATCAAGGTCACACTTCCCTATGAACCAAACTTACTCACAAGTATCTTAGCTTTTTCAAACCTCGAAACACATCAGGCTCCAGGTAGTCAATCCTGTTCCGATCAAGCATTCTGGACAAATCAGTGTCAAAACAATTATTTTATTGCATTTAACTAAATAATTATAAATTAATATACAATAATATTATATTTTCTTTCACATATACCGCCAGTGTGGAAAATAACAGTAAGACATAGGACAATGTCCCACCAAATGTGTTGTTTGTCCGACCAAATACTGCACCAGTGTTGAGGTGTTGAAACGTGTTTGGACAAAATATATCTATCCATCAGTATGCATTTATGATAGTGTAAACCTTGCTCTTAGCACATAATGGCTTTTCCAATGGCATAACAGATAATTTCATGAACTTAGGTGCTTCCTAGCATGCTTTATCCAGAGAAAACCTAAGCTGCCTTTACCAACACTCCCTTGGAGGTTGGTTGTAAAAAATTGCATGCAAAATGGGTGCAGTGGGGGAGAAACTTAGTTAGACATGTAACACTATACAAGAATGTCCCTTCCCCCAAAAAATAATTCCCTATTTTCACACTGTACCCCTATAGTTCCCTCTAAGGGCAACAAACAAATAAAAAACAATCTATAATTAACATTTCACAAAAAAATAGAAAACAATCTATAATTAACATTTCACAAAAAATAAAAAACAATCTATAATTAATATATTGCCATTAATCTATTTAAAACTTTTAGTGCATCCCACACTCCATGTGTCACGTGACTCTAAGGTTGTTTTGAACAATTGTACTGTCCATAAAATCTAAACCATACACTCCAACAAGACAGGTCAAATACACCTGCAGCACGATATCGGACGCATCATCAGATTCGATTAGTGCAGGCTGTAAGATGAAACCCGACTGTATTCTGCCAGCTGTGCGTCTGAGATTCAACAGACGACCGCAACAGTCTTCTGTTGACCACGCTCTAATTACATTGCACGAATGTACTGCACGTCAGACACTTACAACGTGTTGAGGTCGGAGAATCCATCAAAGTACCCTCTGGGAACACTCCTGATGCGATTCTGTCTCAAGTCGCTGCAACGCAATACAAAAGAAACAGGATTTGAGCACAACGCGCTTTATAACACACCTGCACAGCTCTTATCAGTAATAGCCTCTAGAACAATGAGCACCACACTTCCAAGGTTTCTTTACCTGAACGTCTTACTAGGTCAAGGGTGCTCAACGCGTTGTACAAACCTAATACCATTTCCTTTCTACAATCAAGTTTGTAACAATCTCGCGGAACGATTCAAAGCAACAGGACTGGCCCTAGGGACGACAGCTCGTGTTGCTGGTTCAGCCCTCGCACGCGGCGCGCACTCGGAAGTTGTGATAGTTCCTGAGAAATTTTGCAAGTCTAATCATCTAGTTCCGGAATATGCGGCGAAACGTTGCGCGAGGAAACGCTGACGCCAAAATGAACACAGATTATCCTGCCTACACATTATCACAGCACAATTGCAGCAGCATCCGCAAACCTGTTAGAAGGCACCGCAGACACATAGGAGAAAGTCGCTAAACTGTTGACAAACGCCGCTGGGGATACCACGTACAGAGCGAGTGGGAGTCGCCGGCAGCACGAGCAAAGGCACTAAGAGAACGGGCGCTACTTCAGTCATAACAATACGCAGAGCGACCAGATACGCGACGGAAAAGTTGACGGATGTTTGAGAAGAAAGAACATCAATAACAGTAAACATGATAACCGAGGCGTAAACCCAGCCCATCGAGCCACTAGCTTGCAAGCAAGCAATACAATACTCACAGCGTCGTCGTCTTGTTCGACACCAAAGGCATGAAAGTCAGTCCTATCTTCTGACAGCGAACGGTCGTCCGAAAACAACTGCATCCGACATGGCACGCTCGACATGTCACACTCGAGAGGTAGAAGACGGCGAGAAGCAACCACACTCGCAGCATACCCACCGCAGCTAGTACCTGCTCGGAGACTACCCTATAGGCAAGACAGCACCTCGCACTATTGTGCCAATATGACGAGGAAATGCGTGCACTAGAGGTGCACTCTTCCCACCAATCACAGCAATGTTATGGTAATCATATTACTAATACCACGCCCCAATTGCCCACAACCGAGTGCAAACATGAGCTATTCACAGCGCATAGCGAGTAAACCGCCGAAGAGATGATGTCATTCCTGTTTGGCAAGGATCTATAATGCACAGTCGAGAACCAACGCCGGTGGCACGTACAACCTGTAAATATTAACACTAGCCATTCAAAAAGCACCGCCACAGTGAAAGCGGCGTACCGTGGTGGTAATGCTCCCGTGAAAGTAAACTTCTCGACGCCGGTGTTCCTCTTCATATTGTTAATGCGTACCCCCTAGACGAAGAACAAACGCCATGCGACTATTAGATTCGAAACAATATCAGTTAGGTGTCAGTACACAATTAATTGAGTACTAGTCAACTGTGCATTCTAGTCCTAGAGAAGGATTTCCTCGTCTATTTTACATAAGTGATTTGGAATTTTTCAATTATAAAATTAGGAGAAAGGAACTGCATGAAAATAACAAAAATGTTTCATACTGCAGTGTACTAGCAATGATCATTCAGTGTTTCCAACCCACCTAGAGACAATGTGGGTTGGAAAAACTGGATAATGCATGAAGTGTGGGTTGGAAAACTGGATGACATCATTTCATTCCTACTATGTCACTTGTTTCTATTGTTCTTATGCAATCCTCCACGTTTCATAGAAACCTAAGTAATTTTTCTAGCGTCTAAAGCACTATACTTTATAGATGGGGTCAATGATTTTGTCATTCTGGTGTACCCTGTTTAAAAATTACTAGCCATTACGAATTGTACAGCACTGTGCATGCATGCAGCAAAGTATAGAGATATGCGTGTAATGCAAGAAAAACAAGACTGCCCTTCTATTCTAAATGGTGATCTACACACAGATCTAGAAACGAAGTGTCTGCATTGGTGCAAGCTCTGAATCTTGCTGACTGTATGCAGCAGTGGTGGATCATACATACACAATTTAATTAATTAATTAAGGTCAACTGTGCATTCTAGCTCTACATCAAATTTCCTCATACATTTACAGAAGTGTTTTAGCCATTTGTACTTAACTGGGAAAGGAAAAGGATAAACTGATTACTAGCTTTTATACCAAGTCTACTTCTAGGGGCTCTACACCATCAGGTGATAGGTGCACCCATTGATATATCTTTGAAAGAGTACAGTACACAAATGAGTATGGTACACATATGAGGACATACCTCAATTTAATTAATAAGCTATAAAATAAAGGTTTTCTGTACACCATGAGCAAAGACACAAAGAATGGAATACATTTTTTACCATTTGTCATGTACCAAAGTGGATATGATCTCTAAAAGTACCTCATCCAAAAGACTGAAGTCGATCTACAGAACAGTCTGTTTATCAATTGGCTCTGTGACTTACACATGATCGACTGACTCAATTTCACATGATGGTCAATGTCCATAACCTCAAACCCCACATTACTTGTGATTAACACAGTAAGTTAATCATTTGGTTAACTCAAGCAATCTTCCCAGATTTAGATCCGGACGACTTTCTGGTCCAGTGTAGACATGGCTTACTCATAAAAAAAAGTCAATATTAAAGCCATAGTATAAACCATTACAACATTACAGTCAGGTTTGTACTTTTCTTAATTAACACACAATAATCAATGCACCAGTTGCATTTAGATGAAAATCCTAAAGTGCAGATGCATCAACAAAGTTATGAATACCGTAAGATCGGTATGTTTCGTGAGGTTACATTCTTGCGATTTCCCACCCGCAGCAATTTTAATTTTGTGATTCTTAATGAATGTTACTATTCCATAAGTACAATACTGTAGTATATGTTTGCAAATTTTATTCTGCAATTTCTTTACAACATTGCAAACTGCAAAACTAAAAATACTGCAAACATTCCACTCCTATGGTAAGACTACACCCAAATACTTATGTCTTGAGTAAATCATTCAATGACAATCAACCAGCGCCCGGTTAACAATACATGACTAAAGTATATATAGTCAGCCAGCTGGATGATATGCACCTATAATATAACTGTGTGTGCATGAATGAGTGAGCGTGCGTGTGAATGTGTGTGTGTGTGTGTGTGTGTGTGTGTGTGTGTGTGTGTGTGTGTGCATGTGAATGTGTGTGTGAGTGTGTGTGTGTGTGTGTGTGTGTGTGTGTGTGTGTGTGTGTGTGTGTGTGTGTTTGTGTGTGAGAGAGAGAGAGAGCATGTGTGTGAGTGTGTGTGTGTGTTTGCTTCCTTTGCATCGCCACTAATTTCAATGCTAATACACACTCTTTACCAACTTCTAAACAAAGTGAAATTAGCATAAATAAAACCATTATTAATACCACTCTACTTCTATTTTGTCTTATAGCATGCTAGTCACGCCTACCTTAGATCTCATTACTGAAACAGCTGTGTGAAACGACTTTGGTGGAAGCCCATGGCAACGTGTCAACAAAATCACTTGCTCCAAAGTGATTGCCATAGTGGTTGCATCCGTCCCTTTGAGACACGACATCACCAGCGTTGCACCCATCCGAATGCCAGCTTCACAGGCAAGACTCAAAAACCCAACGTTCTCCACCCGATCTTGATGCACTTTCATTGAAGTCTCAACAGCTCGCATCAACTCCTCCAAGGCATTCAATGGTTTCAGTATCTGCAGACACAACTATTACATCACATAGGGTTATTCGAGAACCAGCTGACTCCAGACACCTTATCCAGCAGAGCCACTTTAGCCACAGACTGGTCAGGCATCTTGTTTTTGTCCAGGTGGAAAGATCTTGATAACATGACACCTGATGATCAAACAATATGATCTTGTTCCAGGACAGTCACACAATACCTGAATTTCCTATAATATTGTTTCAGGGCTGACACTGCCTCTACATTGACCGATAGCTGGAGACCACGAGCTTTATCTTGGTCATCGCCAGCCTTACTGACTAAACTATGCAAACCTGCAATGATCAAGCATTATATCAACACGTCGACAAACAGACATTTTAATAATTTGCTACCATGGCTAACAATAACGGGATGGACTTTGACTGAGCCACCTGCTTGAAGCTTCTGTGGAAGTCTCTGAAACATGTCATTGTCGAGAGATAGGATGACCTTCAAAGACTGTCGGTTGCCTGACAAGCAAACAGGAAACGAATCTGCGGAACCAAACAGCAACAACAACTTAACTCTAATCAATCAACTACAACATAAATATGAATAATGACATAGCAGTTGTATAGGTGAGTTAATATGAATAATGAATGACATACAAGTCGTGTAAACGAATTCAGAACAAATCCTCAAGAATCCACATTAGGAATTTCTATATGACAGTTTCTAAGCTGCTTAACAAATACAATTTTCTGTACATATACCTTTAACTGACAGTCATCCATTACATACAAGATATCGACCAACTTGTGAATAATGATCTGCCCATACCCTATTAGTACCCACTCAAGTCCACTCTAGCTAATTAATTAGATGGCATATTATCAACACATAAGCCAGTAACCAAAAAAGCTACAGTGATTAATTTTGCATCCATGTCTAATAGATGTTTTAAAAATGTCAATAAATAAATAGAGAAGCACATTACAGTGCTAAACCCTCGGCCGGTGTATCCAGCACCTTCGCTCTCTAGACGCCTGATTGTTGATGAGAAAACGTGCACATGCAAATGTAGACTAGGAGTTGTTTCTAAGTGCTAAACCCTTATGTAAAGCAAAGGACTAAACACCATGTACAGGATGGACGCCCGATGGCTGAATTCTCGTTAGCAGCTACCAAACAAGAGAGGTGGACTCATATAATGACATCACCTGTGCTAATCGAGTGTAAATACGTATGGTCGTACGTACGGTAGACAACTACTATTATACACTTAGCCTGGATAACCGGGCCTCAGGTACTGAGCAGCAGAAATATAATTTCTTGAGACAATAGTGTACCAAACAAACAAGCGCTGACTAAAGTAGTCATTATTCACCTTTGCCAAGGTGATGAATAATATTGCCATGTACGTGTAGCTATCACTGGTAGCTTGTTGATATACATAGCAGTACAATACTCAAGTGTAACATACATTCTCGGTTTCATGTTCCATCAAGATTAGCTCCATATCAACATTGCTTCAAGCCAGAAGCTTAGCCAACAAAACATATGCTAAGCCCCAAACCCAAATACTAGCATACACAAACAAAAAGCCCAGTAAATAGTGTGCTATGCATGTACTACTAATTAAGCAACCAATGCTTCTGCACATAAACAGTCACAACAAAATGCTCCAAGTATGCAAAGGTATACAAAGATACTGTAAAGCCTTGTTTACACTAGAACCAGTTTAACTAAATTCCTGTTGAAACCACATCGAAACCCTTTAGCTGCATTGTTTACACTTTTGCATCAAACCGGATTCTGTGTAAACGCTATGGTTCCCATTTACATAGAAATAGTAGCGTGTGCTAAAACAGTGCTAACAGTGCACGGTCTAGGGCATTTGCATCATCAATTGTGTGTGCTTAAGCTCAGTTGGCTAGAGAGACATCTTATGGAGCAAGTACATCCAGGACCCTACAGGGTTGCAAGTTCAAGTCACTATGACATAACTTCCTTGGACAAGAAACTCACACACAATTGCCTCTTTTGACTCAGGAGTATAAATGAGTAACTGGTCTTTGACTGGGGTGGCAAAGTCCCTCAACTGCGACAAAGTCCATCAGTCACTGGGGTTCAGGTGGGACTTTGGTGCCCACACCACAGTTGGTGTCATAGTTGGCCAGGTTCCAGGAGATTGCTTAGCACAGCCCATAGCTCCTGGAAGTCTCAGGAACCCAACCATCTGGCTGTGGGAGTGACCGTCTAACTGCAACTCCTTATCCATTTTGCCATTTGCATCATAGGGTTGTGATATCTTTCACCCCTTCATAGAAGAATACTGTGAGCTTTTTTGCCAGTAGCCTCTGTTATATCCCTTGTAAATCATATTCTGAAACGTTCATTTCTACCAGCGCCGTCCAGTTCTTGGATCTTCTCATTTTTCCATATTAAAATAAGGGCTCTTATATTGTCATTTGACCAAGCTAGTACCTCTTGCCATGACTCAGTAGCACACCAGTGTAAGTGTTATTGGCATGGGTGGTACTCAGTTACATTTCAAGTCACCCAAGCGTTTGCACTCTAGCTAATGTGCATTCACAGTGGCTTAAAACCACCTTCTGAGGAGGTTTAGTTCAACTGATTTCAAATACGTTGGGAATACTTACTACAGCATTTACACTTGAATCGAAGAAACCAATTTGAAACTGCTTTGAAATCGTTTTAATGCTCTAGTGTAAATGAGGTTAAATTAACTAAATTTTACAAACAAATAAATTTGCAATCTGGAGTAAAACTGTTTTTGCAAGTGATTTATTTACTTTTAGTACTGTTACATGCCTAATGTCCGCATACAGGGACATAATGACCATGGCGCTGTGAGGCTAAAGTCTAAGACCTAGATAGTCCATCAAAGTTGCATACGTTACTGAATTTGTGAGAAACATGGATACCATCTGTAAATGTTACAAAATTGTGAGCAACACGAATACCATCTGTAAACATGACCGTTTCTACCCAATCTGAACAAGGAAGGGGTCACGAGGCTGCATTCCGTCAGCTGTGAGACAGTGGCAAATAATGCCAAAATCAGTACTGCTGTTATCATGATAAACAAAGGGCAGTGATCACTCAGCAACAAACTTTGGCAAGCAATGGATTAAATTTAGCAAACTCCCTTTGCAAAATTTGTGCAATTAAAACAACAGAAAAATTAGTTCGTTTACAGTATAGGTTCTAGACACTAGTTTTGTATTGACATGATGCATTGCATGCCGAAATTCTTGTGCGTATGGTGTATAATGGCATATATTCAAATCAGTGTTTGTTGAGTGCAAAATGTGCTAGGTGATAAACTTAAAATGGCTGAGACCAGAGTGATGCCAATCTATGCATGCGTACAATTTCAAACAATATAATTCAAGAAATATGTGTAAGCAAACTTATACCTCCCATACAGTTGCCAGAAGGCAATGCTTCCATTGTCAGAGACACATGCCGAAGGTCATCAACTCCCATAGTCATATCTTCCAAAGCAGCCATCTCGTCTGGCTGTCAAAAACACACACAGAAACAACTGACATCACATCTACGAGGCTGTAGAATTACTCGACAAATTACTTTGCTTGGATCTAGCAGTGACTCAAACAAAGCAAGAACTCCAAGATGACACAACTGGTCCAGCCAGTCAGTACTGCTTTTGCTACTCCCACTGTATTCAGCTGCAGGATTCAGTAAGCCGTCCAATGCCAAAGCCAACTGTTGTGTAAACCCAGTGAGAAACGCCGTCAGAACTTGAGAAAACACAGCATCTCTTCGTGTCAGCAAAGCAACGTCTTCCTCCAGAATCAGCATAATCTGTAATCTTAATTTGACTTCTACAACAAGAGACAAAGCCTCAAATATTAATGCAACGGCAAAAATAACTGACATGTTGCATACCAGGAGTCCATTTTCTGAAGAGAGTCAAAAGCTGTGACACAGATGCCAACAAGGCATCATCGTCTTTAATTGACTGTGCATGCTGTATTTTCGAAATACAGTCCCCAACGTTTGACTCATGCTCTGAAAACAGTACTATATATATGGGTGAGAATCAAGGTCAATTATGCCACTCTCTCAACAGCACAAAAAACATACTCATAAACTTACTGTCTGACTTCCTTGAAACAGGTCGAAAAGCACTTGTTTTCTTGAAGGACTTCAGGACTTTGTCTGAGTGAATCATAGAACTAAAATTTTCTGCCTACAAACATATATTGAATAAAAGGTGTTGATATATGACAGACAGGCAAGTGGGAAAATGATGTAGGTGAGCTGTCAAGCTAGCTGACAAGCAAATGAGAGACCAGATGAAAAACACTAAACGTACAAATAAGCATACTGTAGATGTATTGAAATAAATGATCTTCTCAAGCAGACTGACTCAATCTGACTGACTGACAAATGGACAACACAGCAGTCAGACTATAGTAGTACTATAGACAAATCAAAGACAAATATATAAAAGTTGTGTTTTGTAGAGTCCAACCAAATGTTGTTACACAAAGTAATGCCATCCTGTTATGTACGTAATCAGTGCTGCTCAGAAAAGCAATGATATTCAGTAAACAATCAATGTAGAACATCTCTCCTGATCAATGTTTTGATATACCAAAAGTGACTGCCACTCTTGCAAACAAAGTTCTTTATAAAAGGTAAAACATTTTCCTCGTTGTTTATTAAACTTTTGAGTCACACCATCTCTTCTTCTTCTAATCTTTGTTACAGGGATAACATGTACCACATACCACATAAAGTACATCTTTTGTCACCAACACATTGATTCTGATATGTCATATGTACTTATAATGAGTACATCAATCCCACACAGCTGCAGTGTAGCAGTTACATGGTAACCAAACTGGTCCCTGGTAAACTGCCGTTCAAAAAATAATTGTCTGGCACTTACATCTTGAACACATATTACCGTACCCCTACGTATTTTGCTGTATGCCAGTAAAAAGCTTACCAGAAAGTAGTGCGACCAAGTTTGCATGGTA
Organism: Corticium candelabrum; assembly: GCF_963422355.1. Classification (NCBI taxonomy): domain Eukaryota; kingdom Metazoa; phylum Porifera; class Homoscleromorpha; order Homosclerophorida; family Plakinidae; genus Corticium; species Corticium candelabrum. The sequence goes on along the minus strand of NC_085092.1, from coordinate 2,486,518 downwards.
ACCAAACCTGCATGTCGATATAGGCAGGGTTAGGGTATCAAGTAGAAGGCAACCTATTGCGCATGCTCTACAACATTGTGGCAAAACACGTTATGCATGTGCGAACCATTCCAAAGATATGGATTCTGTGGCAAATGACATTGTAAGGGAGAATCTAGAACAGTCAGTTGTCAAAGACATCGAATAACCAGTGGATCCTCATCTACAGGACTAGAGACAAAACATAGCCAAAGGCTACAGTTAGGTACAAAACTAGGGATTCTTTGTAAGTATGACTAAAGATGACGAAGAATCAGCAGCAGACGAAAAAGCTGAGGGCGAGTTCGAGTTAGTTCTAAAACTCTTCAAACTGATTCTGACAGTTCTTTCCAAGGATGTGAAACTGCTAGAACTGACGGCCACTCTCTGGTCTGAAAGTTTGAGGCTAGGACTGACACCAGAGCCACACACACACACACACACACACACACACACACACACACACACACACACACACACACACACACACACACACACACACACACACACACACACACACACACACACACACACACACACACACACACACACACACACACACACACACACACACACACACACACACACACACACACACACACACACACACACACACACACACACACACACACACACACACACACACACACACACACACACACACACACACACACACACACACACACACACACACACACACACACACACACACACACACACACACACACACACACACACACACACACACACACACACACACACACACACACACACACACACACACACACACACACACACACACACACACACACACACACACACACACACACACACACACACACACACACACACACACACACACACACACACACACACACACACACACACACACACACACACACACACACACACACACACACACACACACACACACACACACACACACACACACACACACACACACACACACACACACACACACACACACACACACACACACACACACACACACACACACACACACACACACACACACACACACACACACACACACACACACACACACACACACACACACACACACACACACACACACACACACACACACACACACACACACACACACACACACACACACACACACACACACACACACACACACACACACACACACACACACACACACACACACACACACACACACACACACACACACACACACACACACACACACACACACACACACACACACACACACACACACACACACACACACACACACACACACACACACACACACACACACACACACACACACACACACACACACACACACACACACACACACACACACACACACACACACACACACACACACACACACACACACACACACACACACACACACACACACACACACACACACACACACACACACACACACACACACACACACACACACACACACACACACACACACACACACACACACACACACACACACACACACACACACACACACACACACACACACACACACACACACACACACACACACACACACACACACACACACACACACACACACACACACACACACACACACACACACACACACACACACACACACACACACACACACACACACACACACACACACACACACACACACACACACACACACACACACACACACACACACACACACACACACACACACACACACACACACACACACACACACACACACACACACACACACACACACACACACACACACACACACACACACACACACACACACACACACACACACACACACACACACACACACA